>NC_058404.1:86030766-86109134 GCF_002201575.2 Neomonachus schauinslandi
TCCCCTCCCGCTACCTTCTTCTTCTTCTTTTTTTTTTTTTTTTCTTAACATATATTGCGTTATTTGTTTCAGAGGTACAGATCTGAGATTCAACAGTCTTGCACAATTCACAGCGCTTACCAGAGCACATACCCTCCCCAGTGTCTATCACCCAGTCACCCCATCCTTCCCACCCCACCCCCCACTCCAGCAACCCTCAGTTTGTTTCCTGAGATTAAGAATTCCTCATATCAGTGAGATCATATGATACTTGTCTTTCTCTGATTGACTTATTTCACTCAACATAATACCCTCCAGTTCCATCCACGTCGTTGCAAATGGCAAGATCTCGTTCCTTTTGATCACCTCCCTGTCTTTTGAAATGCTGGGCTCTCACCCCCTCGAGACCTGTGCATGTCTTCGTCCAGGGTAGCTGCCTGGCTCCCTCCCACCTTCAAGTCCTCACTGCAATAGGCCTACCTTGGCCACCCCACCTAAACTGCAACCCCCTTCTCCCCCCAGAATCCCCAAACCAGTTTGCCTTCCTTCCTTTTTCTCCATACCACCCATCACCTTCTAACTTACTATCTAATTTAGTAATCCATCACGCTTGTTTATGGTCTCCTCCCACTAGACTGTCAGCTCCAGGCGGGCATGGATTTCAGTCTGTTTCATTCACTGGTGGGTCTTCAACAGCTGACGCACAGTAAGCATTCAAGAAATTCAATGAAGGAATGGGACAGAGTGGATCGTAATGGTTAAGAGAGCTTTGGCAATAGCCTTAGGTTGAAAACCCAGCTCTGTCATGTCCTAACTGTGGACATAACTTCTTTGTGCCTCAGTTTTCTTTATTCGTAAATTTGTAAGTTTTACAATTTTTGTAAAATTGCACGAATAATGATACCTGGGGGAAAAAAAAGAAAAGAAAAAGCTTGTGTTTGAGGCGTGGTGCGGGTTCACTAACCGTGGCCCTGCTACTTCAGAGTGCCAAAGCCTGCCTCCTTCCGAGAAGTCCCCAGTGAAGACGCCTTGCCCGGCAAAGCTCCCCTGACTCTCCGGGCCCGTCCTCACTGGTCCCCCGTCTCTGCACCACACGGAGGCCGACAGGCCACGCCAAAGTGTGCGCTGCGTAGACTGCTGAATGAGTGAAACATCCAGCTCGCTTCTCACTTACATGACAGGCTTTTGGGAACCAGCAAGTGTTTCTTCCTGGATGCATATGAAGCAATCTCCAAATATTTGAGGTAAGAATGACGGGGCTAGAGTGTCTTTATTTTAAAACGCATGTTCTCTGTTTGCTCATCTGTTCAACATCGATTTCTTCAGCTTTACCATCTAATGGTCACTATTCTAGGACATGAACAACCCAGCAGTGAAGAATAACAAAGTCTCTGCCTTTGTGGGGACACTGGCCAAGGAAATGCTGCAGGACAGGGGAGGGGGAAGGAGTGTGGGAAGAGATGCTCAGGGGCAAGATCGGGGAGCCCTCACTGAAGAAGGGAGAGCACAAATCAGGGGGTCTGGGGAAAGTTTCCAGACGCAGGAGGGGCTGCAAGGAGCCAAGCCCTGAGATGGGAGCTTGCGTGGAATGTCCAAGGACAGCCAGGAGGCCAGGGTGGATGGCGAGGACAGGACTGGGTGATGTGCTCAAAAGAAGAGCAGGAAGCCAGACCGGTGGGGCCCCCAAAGCCATTTTAAGGACTTTGTGGATTAACTCAGAGTGTAATGGGAAATCAATAGATGATATCAAATACTTTTGTCTGTTTTTCAAAACAAACCAGCTTTGTCTCACTTCGTTTACTATAGGTTCCAAGAACACTTGTAAAATTTTAATTGCTGTTAGCCCACCCATTGGAGTGCTCTGAACAGAAGAGGGTAAGAGCTGCTTTCCTGCTATCCCAAGATCACTCTATCACTCTCACTGTTAACAGGTGGAGAACAGACTGCAGTGAGTGTGGGGCCAGGTGACAGCAGGAAGGACAAGATGATGGTGGAGGCAAACAGAAGGGACAAGGAGAAGTGGCTGAATCTCAGACATGCCGTAAAGCCAATGACAATAGAATTTGTAGAGACGAGATATGGGGTTCTTTTCAAAGGTGTATATTATTATTATTCAGGTATGGTGAGGCCAGCACACCAGGAGACAAGTGCCATTGAAAGACAGTTGGCTACCTGGCGACTCACCGTTCCGAGGAGAGGGCACCACAGTGGAGTTGGTGCTGGTGGGAGGGGGGCGGTGCGGGGAGGTCACATGGGGAAGTATGAATGTGAGTCGCAAGGGAGCAGGGGAAAACATGGACAAGGACCTTTATTATGATTTTGGGGGAAGGAACAGGTGAGGGAGGGTAAGCAGGTTTAGGATTGACTCCTTTGAATAATTTCAGCAGGCTCTCGGGTGTAGGGGGGTCTTTAGCTGCCCGGGGTACCTGGCCCTGGGGCGATATTGGCCTGGCGAGCAAGAGCCTGTAAGAGCCGTGTACAAAGAAGCTGGTTGTGGTGTGGGCTCCGCAGTGGTTGCTGGGCATATAAATGGCATGAGATATTTGCTCTCTCTAAGAATTGGTAGCCCAGGGTCAATCAAAGTAACAGAATAAAAGGACAAGCTTAATAGGTTGGGAAGTTAGAAAAGTCAAGGCTAACTCTGAATTTTGGTATAAACAACTGCAAGAATGGGGTAATCGCTTGAGGAATAACTTCTGTCTCAACAGCTCCTACTGATGGTCTTACCTCAAATCACATGCACTCGCCCTGTTTTTATTTCTAGTTCCAAAGCAACCCATTAATTCTTCATGGTCCAGCTCCCTCTTGTGGTAAGGATCTGGTACTGTTTCAGACCTGGAGCTCTAAAACAAAAAGAACTTCAGCAAAAGGAAGATTTAATACATTTCAAAGACAAACATAAACGCTGTGCTGAAGTTTACCCCCATCATCAGATGGAACTCTGATGAACCAACTGAAGACACCACTTTCAGGGCTTTTTTACGTTTCAAATAAGCCCAAATTTCAAAAGAGCCAATAACACGTTTGAAGCCTACAGTAAACTAAGTTGAACAGAACTTGTTTATTTTTCAAAACAAACCAAAGCATTTCACGTCATATAGCTCTTTAAAATCTCTATCTGGCTAGAGCACAGTTTTCTGCAAAACATGGGTTATAAATTCATTAGTCCTGAATTAATCTAATCTTGTACTTCCCTAACCTATCACTTCTTTTTCTTTATGAGTCAACATGAGTTGTGAGAGAGTCATGGATCACCAGGGGACATTACCTTCTAGTTAACCTTATGCACAAACTATGCAGAACCAAATGCAAGTATTTAAGATACCTTCACCAATGAGCAGCTTCCCGAGTTTCTTCTAATCTCTAGAATCTAGCTCATAGTTGGGGCTATATAGAGGGATATAGTTTCTCCAAAACAAGAGAATCTTAAAGGGGCGCCTGGGTGGCTCAGTCGTTAAGTGTCTGCCTTCGGCTCAGGTCATGATCTTGGGGTCCTGGGATCGAGCCCCACATCGGGCTCCCTGCTCTGCGGGAAGCCTGCTTCTCCCTCTCCCGCTCCCCCTGCTTGTGTTCCTTCTCTCGCTGTCTCTCTCTCTGTCAAATAAATAAATAAAATCTTTAAAAAAAAAAAAAAAAGAGGGAATCTTAAGTAGCTTAAAATAAAAAATGGAGTCATATTCAAGCTCACCATGTGAGCTGGATATATACTGGGGGGAGCTCTGTTCCATCCATACCTACCAAAATTGTCCCTAAAAGGAAAATAACTTATCCCAGTAGAATGGAGGTATCAGAGAAATTTCTCAAAATTTCTTTACACAGTAGAGCTATCCAAAATTTAGCACTTGGCCTGTGTGTGTGCGTGTATGTGCGTGTGCGTGTGCGTGTGTGTGTGTACTGGAACACCACTTATGTAGGGAAGATCTACAGCCCCATGACTATGTGAAACAGCCAGAAATCTGAAAGCATGTGATTGCTGAGCAGCCAATAGCTATTTCAAAGTTCATGCCCTTTGTTCTGTAGAACCTCCCTGACGCAACCACCATGGAATGTCAGCCTTCCAGCCTCAGAGCCTCCGACCCGTGAGAGGTGGGGGCCAGCAAGAGAGAGCAGAGGGAGTAGCATTAGAAAATGTGGCTGGTTTTCTCGGCACCACGGCTCAAACACCTATGTACTTGAACAGCCTCTGACAACATGCTCAGCTATTGCTTTTCCAACTGAGCGGGCAGAGTCACCTGAGAATTCGCTAACCGCGCAGACTCTCGGACCCCAGTGGCAGAGATCCGGCACGTGGGTTAAGTCCCTGGGCAGAACATAGAAAGCCTGGCATTTCTGCGTCACAGTGCAGTCTTGTCAGAGATCTGAGAATGATGCTCCTGTGTAATTAAGGAAAGATAAAAGTAAGTGGAATGTACTCTGCCTAATGATAACGCTAATTGTTGTCAGAACATAGGCTTCCTCCAAGAACTCAAAAATGGCTCTTTGGGAGCCATTTTACGATCAGAGCAGAGACATCTACAGTCACCAGAGAAAGAATAACATGGCTATCAAACCAGCAGGACTTGGTTCCATAAAATATCTTAAGAAACAACCAGGATTTTGAAACTTACTTCAAATTCCAATACAAGAGGTAGAGAAAGGGGATGGGGGTGTAGATAAAACCAGTGTGAATAATGACCTTGTGTGACTAATGATTGAAGTTGGGTGATGGGTACCCGGCGGGGGAGGGGGGATGTCATTCTTTTATACTGTGTATTTTTATGTTTCCAAATCTCCACAATAAAAAGATAAAGGAAAAAAGAAATTTTAAAAAGTGAAAGTTAGTGACCATAAACATATCAAAGAACAAGTGTCCCAGAGGTCAACATTACCCATCCTAATTCTGTCCAAGTAATTGCCTTCCTTGAATTTCCTGGTCCCATTGGCCCAGTAATTGCTGTTGTGAATGGGTCTATCAGACAGCATTAAACATTACATGGAGACGTGAGAACTCCCCTCGTTCTGGTTCCTCGTGCACCAAAGCAATCCTCTGATTGTCAGTCTGCCTTCAGGGAGATAGTGCTCTGATTGTGCCAGCACAAATCCCCAATCCACGTGATATTCTTCATATTCTTCATTGGTTGTGACTAGTCTAGGATTCTGGTTATCCGTCAGTTGTCTAATTAGTTATCCATTAGTTATGTCACTGAATTTTCACAACAGAAAACACGGGGTCATGTCATTACTTGGAAAAGATCACCATCCTAACTGGTTAAAAGGGGGAGAAGGACACAAAAGAATGCATGAAAGAGATTGTTCCTTAATCTGGAAAAAATGTACCTGTGTTAAATACTCATTGCATATAATCTGTAACGCCACATTCTGGCTGCAAGGTCATGTGAAGACATATGTATGGTTATTAGCCATTGTTTTTCTGAGTAGAATTTCATTTATACTCCCCATCGCATCACAAAGAATTATAGTTCACCATTTAAGACACTATTACTGGCAAATCCCCTTAAGCAGGCACTTGTAGGCACATACTGTCACAATCCACTGAAAGGGAACGTGTCAATTCCTGTATTAAATATTAGCAGTGCTAACCCTCCATGTCTGTGTCATCTATAGCCATACAAACACAAGATGTGAGTGTCCTTCCCACACTCCAACGGACTGTCTTCCACACCCCCTGGGATGTCTCGACCTTATCCTTCTGTTCGGTGGAACAGTATTTCCGGGTATCATCCAAGATCGTATTTTTTCTTTTCGTTTTTAAAAGGGCTTCTCTCCATTCCAAAGTCTGATCCGATGGCCTGGCCTCCCCTCGGTGCCCATCCAGCCATGATAACTGCTCAGGGATGCTGGACGTTAAACACCGAGTTGGAAGAATCGTTCACCTGGAGACACGGCAGGAGCTGTGTGACTAGGGTCGGCCTTTTCCAGAGCCCAGAAAAATGAAAGGTAGTGAGAAGAGCACATTGAATTTGAGGTCAGAAGCCTGGCACTCAAGCCCTGTGAGCTCTGTGTGTTTTAACACTGCTTCCCCTTTATAAACGAGCCCAATAAAAATGGCCCCACCCATGTGGCTTGTTTTAAGTATAACGCAGACGACCCCACTGGCAGACACCGGATTGGCTACCCAAAAGCCATTCGCAAACCATTGTTCCCTTTGCCTTCCTGTGCCTAAAATAGTCACCTTTCAAGTATCTCTTGCAGCGAGGGCTGACCACCTGACCAATGGGATGTCAGGGGAGGGTGGAGGGTCACTGAGTGGAGCCTCCGGGAAAACTGTGTTAAAAAAAAGACGCTCCCCAGGCATGCTGCCTTCATCTCTTACTCTCCCACCCACTTTTCACACAGTGACCTAAGTGATCTTTCAAAATAGTAAAGCAGATCATGCCGTTGCCCTGCTGAAACCCTGCATGGACTTTTCACTGCAGTTAGAATAAAATGCAAACTATTTGCAGTGGTCTGGCTCCCCCGCCCTTCTCCAGTGTCATTTAGTTCGTTCTCCCGTTCACTGTAGTCCAGCCAGACCTTCTGTTCCTCAAATTTGCCAAGCATTTTCCCAGCCCCAGGCCTGTGCACCTGCTGATTCTTCTGCCCAGTGCTCCCCTCCCATTCTTTATATGGCGCACTGTCTCTTTCAACTATCAGCCCTGAACTCCGGTGTGTGTTGGAGATGCCGTCCCTGACCATTCTGTCTCAGAAGTCCTGCCCATTTACCCCCTAGCTCATTACCCAATTTGTTTCATGGTTATCCCTTATTCCAATCCACAGTTATTTTGTGTATTTGTCTATTTGCTCGATGCTTGTCTTCTATCACTCGAATGTAAGCATCAGTGGGGTTTGTCAGTCTTGTTCATTGCTATATCCCTAGCCCCTTGCATGGTGCCTGAGACATAGAAGGCTCTCATTCGATATTTGCTGAACAAATGAATGCATCTTCCCTGTGGATTTTCATCTCCTATTTATTACTTCTTCATCAAAGGAAATGAGAGGCTAAACAAGAGTTTGTAGCAGGAATAACAAGCGCTTAACACAGGATGTGTAGGATGGTGAGATGATTTTTAGGAAGTGGTAATCAGGGGAGCCAACTTGGTAGCAACAAAACAAAACAAAAGGAAGGGAGCACTTGTGATTGGCTTGAGCGTGACATGCAGTGGGAACCACCGTGTGGCCCACATCAGCCCGTAATTATCTGGATTGCCATAGCTATAGACACCCTAGGGAGTCTTGAGAGAAGACATTTGGATGTGAAGGTGACCCAGGCAGCGAAGGTGGAATGCCTGCTTCCCACAAATTCCGCATCATATGCCGGGGGAGGGGGTGCTCACTGTCCACTTAAGTTCCCATTTCTCTTTACTTCCTCTCCTCACAGTCTCCTCTGTTCAAATCAACTGCTCTGATTCATCCTCACAGAGTTCCCTTTACTGGAATAGATTTCAACCCGAGGAGAAGGCGGCAAAGATTTCTGGGGAAAGCAGAGCTTGCAAAGTTAGACAAACCTTGCTCAATCCCTTTCCAGCAATACTATTTTAGAAAAGTTACTTAGGGGCACCTAGGTGGTTCAGTGGGTCAAGCACCTGCCTTCCGCTCAGGTCATGATCCCGGGGTCCTGGGATGGAGCCCCACATCAGGCTCCCTGCTCAGTGGGGAATCTGCTTCTCCCTCTCCCTCTGTGATCTCTCAAATAAATAAATAAAATCTTAAAAAAAAAAAAGAAAATTCCCTTAATTTCTCTAAAAGAAGCAATAATACCTACTTCATAAGGGTTATTGTAAAGATTAAATGAGGTAATGTATAAGGCACCTGGTCCAGTATAGAAGAGAATAATAAAGTTATAACTTTAAAACAAGCAGGATGGGCTTGAGGAGGATTTAATGAGGAAAAGGGTGTATGTGTGTGATATTGTGGTTTATAATAAGAAATATGTATTGGTCTTTATCCACAGCTCCTGGCCCAAGCTCCCCAAACCCTTGGAATTTCCTACTAAGAACAAAGGGAGTATCTTTTGTTATAATATTTGATCTCCTGCCCTTAGTTCTTGAAGTAGCTTCAGAGCAATAAAGGTGAAATGGGGGGCCTTGTTATTAATAACAGCCCCTTTCAATCACCCCTCATTGGGTTAATGAGGTTACTCTTGGAAAGCGCCTCAGTAACCTGAGGGTAGAGGCTGGTTGCCCACAGAACCAACCCGGTGATTAGAAGGTTGAAACTTTCAGCCTCACCCCCTGACCCCTAAGGAGGCAGAGGGGCTGGAGATTGAGTTCCATCACCAACAGTCAATGATTTAATCAATTATGTGCTCCTGTAAAAGTCCCTGACCTCTGGGGTATGGGAAATTTCAAGGTTGGTGAATGAGAACATGATGTATGCATGTGCCCAGAGGGTGACCCACCCTAAACTCCAGAGGGACAGAAGCCCCTGTGTTCAGGACCCTTCTGGACCTCACTCTGGGTATCTCTTTGTCCAGCTGTTCACTCGTATCCTTTAATATCCTATGATAATAAATTAGTAATGAAGTGAGTAAACTGGTTTTCCTGAGTTCTGTGAGCTTCTCCAGCAAATTAGTTAAACCTGAGGAAGGGGTGGTGGGAACTCCAAATTATAGTCCGTGACAACCTAGACTTGTGATTGGCATCTGAAGCGGGGATAGTCTTGTGGGATGAGCCCTAAACCTGTGGGATCTGACACTCTCCCCAGGTAGATAGTGTCAGAAGTGAGTTAAGTTTGTGGGACACCGTTGGGGCGCCTGGTGGCTCAGTGGGTGGAGCGCGACTCTTGATCTCAGGGTTGTGGGTTTGAGCCCCACGTTGGGTGTAGAGATTACTTAAAAAATTAGATCTTAAAAAAAAATCCGGGGGACACCCAGCCAGTATCTGCTGAGAATTGGTGGTGTTCGAAAACACATGTCAGAAAAGGTATCTATGAAAAACCTACAGCAGACCTCATATTTACCATTTCTCTTTAAGATCAGGAACAAGATATGTGTGTCAGCTTCACCGCTCCTATTTAATATTGCGTTGAACATCTTGACTGGTGCAGTAAAACCAGATAAAGGCAAAAACTGTATAGGAATTAGAAATAACAAAAAAAAGTGCTCTTATTTGCAGGCGATTGATTACTTATGTAGAAAAGAATCTACAGGGCGCCTGGGTGGCTCAGTTGGTTAAGCGACTGCCTTCGGCTCAGGTCATGATCCTGGAGTCCCTGGATCGAGTCCCGCATCGGGCTCCCTGCTCGGCAGGGAGTCTGCTTCTCCCTCTGACCCTCCCCCCTCTCATGTGCTCTCTCTCTCTCAGTCTCTCTCTCTCAAATAAATAAATAAAATCTTTAAAAAAAAAAGAAAGAAAAGAATCTACAAATAAATAGAATTAATAAATATTTCACTTGGTTCCTAGGTAAAACCAATATACAAAATCAACATATAGAAATCAAGTATATTTCTATACATTAGCCACAAGAAATTAGAAAATGAAGATTTGTAAAGATATCTTTAAAAGGTAACCAAAAGAAAGTTCTTAGAAATAAGTCCTTTAAGAAGAAAATTATAAAACTTTATTCAAAGACATTGAAGAAAGAGTAAATAAATGCAAAGATTTAACATATTCTTGGGCAGGAAGACTCAACATTGTTAATATGTCCATCCCCTACACTGATTGATAACTCCAAAGCATCTCAGTTAAAATCCCCAGCAGGATTTTTCATAGAATTTGACAAGTTAAATCTAAAACTTAGGTAGAAAAACAAAGGTTCAAGAATAAACAAGACTCTGGCTGAAGAGCACGGTGAGAGAATGTCTCTGTTAAATATCAAGATATAAAGCTCTTGATATAAATATCAAGATATAAATTAAAGAATATGTAGTATCAATCTAGGAATAAAATAAAATAAACCAATGGAAACATAAATGCATAAATAGTGCCTTCATTGATAGAGTGGTCACTACAGATCAATAGGAAAAGGGTGGGCTACTTTAATAACTGGTGCCCAAACAATAAGATATTCATATGGAAAAAAATACAAAATTGGATCCTTACCTCATATTATACATAACTCAATTCTAGGTGTATTAAAGACTTCAATATGAAAAACACAACCATAAAACATTTAGAATAATATAAATGGAACATCTCTTTTTACTTCAGGATAAGAAAAAAATTTAAATCAGACGCAAAAACAGTATAAAATGATTGATAAATTCAGCTACATAAAAATGAAGAACAACTGCTCTTAGAAAAACACCGTAAGAAGAATAAAAAGGCAATCCATAGAAGTGGGAGAAGATATTTGCTTCACACATAATAGGCAAAGGAGCCATATCCAGAATATATTAATAACTCCTACAAATCAATAAGAAAAAGACACCCCAATAGAAAACTAGGGAAAAGGCTTGACAAGAATTTCACAGAAAATGAGGCACACATAGCAAATAAATATATGAAAAGTATGCAGGGAAATACAAATTAGTATCATTAGAGCACATTTTACTCTCACCAGATTAACAGCAACAACAATTTAGCTGGACAGTATCAAGTTCTAATAAGTCCTGCCTCAGGGCCTTTGCATATGCCTTTCCTTGTGCCTGGAATACTTCTCTTTCAAATCTTTGTATATCTTGTTTCTTCACTTCACTCTTACCTGGTTCAGATGTTACTATTTCAAGAGGTTTTTCCTGACCATGCTATCCATCATTCTTTATCCTCTTACCTGGTTTATTACGGTCTTCAAAGCACTTGTTAACATTTCACCACATTGATTCTCTCTCTCTTTATGTGTGTGTGTGTGTGTAATATATATATTATATATGTGTGTGTAGCATGTATATATATTTATACACACATGTGTATTATCATTTTGCCTAACATTTTGAAAGCAGATGGCTGACATGCTGAGTGATTCTCAAATGGCAAACACCTAGGGGAAGAGGATGATTTTGTAGGAAATAAATGACATTCAAATATAAGAAACTGACCACAGATGTGGAAACTATTATCCATAATCAAGGCTACTATGAGCAGAATAAATGAGACTATTTCCTCCTCCTTTCCACCATATAGTTGTTATTATTTTGCAGAACATTTTGAAAGCAAGGACACCACCCCTAAATACTTCCGTATGTCTCTCCTAAGATTCTCCCACTTAACCTCAATACCATCCACACAACTAAGAAAATTAACAATCATTGACTAATACCATCTAGTACATAGTCTGTATTCTAATTTTCAAGCACTCAGTCTTTTGAAGGTCTCACTACACATCATATCAAATATATTAAATTGTACACACAGTACTGGTTTTCTGGAAACTTTTAAAAATGATTTAGCTACAAGTAAGCCATTTAATTTGCAGTCAGTTTCTCAGCAAAGGGAACTAACCTGGGACACCTGGGGGGGCTCAGTTGGTTAAGCCCCCGACTCAGGTCTTGAGATCACGCTCAGTGGGGAGTCTACTTGGGATTCTCTTCCTTCTCTCTGCCTCTCTCTCTCTCAAATAAAAATAAATAAATCTTTCAAAAAAACAAAGGGAAATAATCTAACCTACTAATTGTTTTCAAATTTAATTACCACTTATATGAATATTAACATTTATCGATTAATGTCACATTATTTTTAGTTTGTAGACATTTAATTAAATGTTTCTTAATTTTGTTTTTATATTTCGAGGTCAGTCCTTTCTTTTTGTCAGGTCTCAAAAATGTTCATAGGTTTTCAGGAAGCTTCTTGGTCCTAGGCACGGTGCAGAAGCTGTCTAATGGATAAGAGAGCTGGCTGGGGGCTGGGGCAGGTGAGGGTGACTCAGCGGGCAGACTCCAAAATAGAAACGGACTTAAGCCCAGAACCTCCTCCTCCCCGAGGCAGCGGCTGTTGCCCAAGTTCCAAAAACTGGGCCGAAGTGAGAAGTCCTGAGTCTGAGACAGGAAGCAAAGGTGAAGAGAAAAGCAGCTTCTAAGAGACATCGGTTTCCTGCCTGTGCAGCCCAGCATTCCTAGGTCACCTCTGAGGGAGTCTTTAAGAAGTAACAAGAGGTAGTCTGAGCAAGCTTCTGCACTGACCAGGAACTCCAGATCGGGGTCGCCATTTAGGAGAGTTCAGTGGCTTTTTGATCGTTTTTGTTTCTAATTGAAATTGAGGGTATCTAATTTGAGTTCAGGTCATAAGGCCAAAAAAGACTCTGGCTGTAGGAAATTTGAGAATGAAGGGAGACAGAAAACAAAATTGAAGCTTCTATTAGAAGCTGCATTGTCAATTGTAGAATGAAGTCCCACTTACGTTTCTAAAAAGATTTCATTAGTATAAATCAGTCCAATAATAACTGTTTTAAGGCATAAAAGGGGCAGGTTTTATTGACCCTGTTTTGCAGATAGGGAAACTGAGGCCGGGCAGTGTAACATGGCTTGTAGGAGTCTTGCCAAGATTCAGCTGGCCGAGTGGGACCTTGCTTGCCCTCAGGATCCAAGAGACAAAAATGAGGACTTCAGTACTTTCAGTTCATGATCATCTTTAAATTAAGAAATGCTGCTTTGTTTTGTTAAGCTTAGCAAAGGAATTAAAAGCAGAGTGACTTCATTTTTACTCTCATGAAACAAAACTCCCAGAAGGCACATGTTCTCGGCAAATGTAATGCAATGTTACTAGAGCGCGTGCTGGGAATGAATTGCTCATTTTCACGAAGCATGACTCAACCATCACATCAGGAAATTTTTTCCTCTTGAAAGCCCTTGGAGCCCAATTGTGATAGAATCAAGAGGAATCACTTCAGCACATGAGTGATTTCCAAATGGTGAACACTTGGGGAAAGAGGGTGGTTGTGGAGGAAACATGACATTCATAGATACTGACTGCGACGTTGTGGGGACAATCATACGCAATCAAGGCGGCTACAGGCAGAATTAATGAAACGTGTTCCTCCTCCTTCCCACCAGAATGTTCTAGGGAGGAAGGGAGCGAGAGGACGACGCTCAGCACGAACCCTCAAGCAGTGGCTGCTGACTCTGCCCCTTTCGCACACAGTCGAGGCTGAGGATGCCGTGCCATCCGCTGAGGCCGTCTTCCAGCCCGCGACGGAGTGTTCCCGTCAGTGGTCTTCCAACTCTTTAGACACGATGTCCTTATCAGGAGAAGAATGTGAGCCTGCACTTGCAATGCAAGTGATCATAACCTGAGCCGAAGGCAGTCGCTTAACCAACTGAGCCACCCAGGCGCCCAGGGGGACGATTTTTTTTTAAGATTTTATTTATTTATTTGAGTGAGAGAGAGCACGAGAGGGGGGAGGGTCAGAGGGAGAAGCTGACTCCCCACTGAGAAGTGAGCCCGATGCAGGACTCGATCCTGGGACTCCAGGATCATAACTGGAGCCGAAGGCAGTCGCCTAACCAACTGAGCCACCCAGGCGCCCCAGGAAGATTCTTATACAGAAAATTCTAGCTTTTTAAAATGGAAAATTCTAGCTTTTAAAATGATTACTGGGCAGAGAACCAGTTCCAAATTCACGTTTGGTTACTGGCCACTCCAAAGCCAATACTCAAGAGCCTGGTTGGTGGGAAGGTTTGCTTTCTTAGGAAAGACGGTGGGCTAACATCCCATAGACCATCTTCCCAGTCCAGGTGAAGCAGAGGGTGCTCTTTTTTTTTTTTTTTTTTTTGAGAGAGAGCACACGAGTGGGGAGGACAGGGAGAAACAGGCTCCCGAGTGAGCAGGGAGCCCGATGCAGGGCTCGATCTCAGGACCTGAGCCAAAGGCAGACGCCCAACTGACTGAGCCACCCAGGCGCCCCAAGCAGAGGGCTTTTAAAGAGGAAGTCGTGGGGAATGGTGAAGGGGCCACGTGCAAGAGAAGCTAGTGCTCAGCAGTTAATCATTTGTCCTGGCAAGCCTTCCAGATGACTCCGCTCCACCAGGAATCAAAGCTCCCAGGCCTTTCTCAGTAAAGGCTACCTCGGCAGCCCAACTAGCAGCCTCCCAGCAAGGGAGTCCAGACCTCCCCCTCTTCCCCCACACACCAGGAAGCAGGACTCCAGGTGTCTCTTATGGAGGATGCCATGGCCAGTGGCAGCTCTTTTGGCAAGTGCGGTCAGGCCTTATCTTCCCAAGAGTCTGGCTCTTTATTCCTCAAGGCCAGCGGTCTGCCGGCTCTCAAGGGAAATACATCAGTCCTGCTACAAACTGTGGGGTTTAGGTCAGCAAGCAAGAAGGGCATCGGCTTGAAGCCAGTTAACGCTTAAGACCCGCTGGAACAAATCCGATAGCATTTTTACAGGTGACACAGACTTTAGAAACAAGAGCACATCAGTTGGAAACATTTCCAAACACCAATCAGGAAGAGAAATTGAGAGTGTTGGTTTTCCTAAAAATAGCTATCAAGTAAGAAATGTGTTCCTTAGGGGGCGCCTGGGTGGCTCAGTTGGTTGAGCGACTGCCTTCGGCTCAGGTCATGATCCTGGAGTCCCGGGATCGAGTCCCGCATCGGGCTCCCTGCTCGGCGGGGAGCCTGCTTCTCCCTCTGACCCTTCCCCCTCTCATGTGCTCTCTGTCTCTCTCATTCTCTCTGTCTCAAATAAATAAATAAAATCTTTAAAAAAAAAAAAAGAAATGTGTTCCTTAGTATGAAATACATTGCAGACGTTTGTGCTATAGAAGCGACCAACAATTTGAACCATGTCTCTCTGTGAAAGAAAAATGTGCAGCGCATCTTTCAGTTTGATTAAGTCTTTTAATTACTGTGCCGTGAAGATAACCACTGGATCATCCGCATGGCACAGAACATTTTTATGGTCGCTCGCCATGATGGTTTTTTTAAAAGCCCACGAGTTTTTCAACAGGCCTCCCTGCACAGTTGGAGTTCCCACCTCCTCCCCTGGAACCCAGGCAGGCTTTTGTGATTGCTGCTCAGGTGGCTGGAGCAGGACGCTTGAGCTAAGTTACAAACCGCCTGGGGCTTCTATAGTTCTGTCTTGGGCCCCTTGCTCTGGGGTGTGTCCAGCGACCGTATAAGAAGTCTGGCTACCTTGAGGCCACCGTGCAGAGATCCCAGAGAGAAACAGATGCCAGAGGAGTACCAGTTGCCACCCCCAGAGAGGGCTGAGTGTCCCGTCCCCGTCCGGTCCCCCCCCCCCCCCCGCCCAGCCTTTAGAGAGCCCCACTCCAGAACTGCCTGGCTGGGCGCTCCCGCATTCCCCACCCGCCGCAACAGTGAGAGGTCATCAGTGATTGCTGTTCTATCTACTAAGTCTTGGAGAAGATGGTATGCAGCAACAGACAGCACACATTATGAACTCATTTCATTCTCACAGTAACCTTTTTGTCATTGGCAGCCCCCTTCTAAAGAGGAGAGGACATGCGGCATTGAGAGGTTTCACCATGAGAATTTCTGGGATTTGATCCCCACGTAGCTGGACCTCACGGTCTACCTGCAGCGTCCACAGCCTCTCGGGAAGAAGAGAACCAATGCAAGGGGCAAAGGCAGGGCAAGCAACACATCTGGGTGGGAGACTCGATGCGGGAGGTGCAGCAAAGGGGAGCCTCAGATAGAACCTGGAGGTTTGGAGGAAACACAGGAAGAAAACTAAGTTTAGGGAGGAAGTTTATGAGTTTGGATTTGGCCATGTCTATTGGGTGTGCCATTAGGTACCTCAAAAGGTCTTCAGGGGCCGTCAAGGCCCTGGAAAGTAAGTTGGGGAATCAAGTGTTTCCTGAGGATGAGATCATAAAGGGAAAGGCCGTTCGGCCGGAAAAAAAAGAGGAAGAAGGACTAAGGCTTAGGGAGTGCCTCCTGGTCTGGATTATGATACACATGACCTTATGTGATTAAGTTCCCAATATTTTCAGAATTTAAAAATGTCCGCTATACTGTTGGTGGGAATGCAAACTTGTGCAGCCACTCTGGAAAACAGTATGGGGGTTCCTCAAAAAGTTGAAAATAGAGCTACCTTACGATCCAGCAATCTCACTACTAAGTATTTACCTAAAGAAGAGAAAAATGCTAACTCAAAGGGATCCATGCACCCTAATGTTTATAGCAGCACTATCTATAATAGCCAAATTATGGAAACAGCCCCAGTGTCCATCAACTAAAGAATGGATAAAGAAGAGATGGTATATATTTTCAGTGGAATATTAGTCAGCCATAAAAAAGAATGCAGTCTTGCCATTTGCAACAACATGGGTGGAGCTAGAAAGTATAATGCAAGCGAAGTAAGTCAGTCAGAGAAAGACAAATGCCATATGATTTCACTCATATGGAATTTAAGAAATAAACAAGCAGAGGAGGACAAAAGAGAGAGAGGCAAACCAAGAAACGGACTCTTAACTACAGAGAACAAACTGATTTATTAGCAGAGGGGAGGTGGGTGGGGGAGGGGTGAAATAGGTGATGGGGCTTCAGGAGGGCAGCTGTCGAGATGAGCACCGGGTGTTGCATGGAAGTGTTGAATTGCTGTATCTTACAACTGAAATTAGTATTACTCTGTATGTTAACTAACTGGAATTTAAATAAAAACTTTTAAAAATGTGTGCTGTATTGCATATGTAGATGTACAGTGGAGTAACAGACTCCCAGGAGCAGGAAACATTTATTAATCTTACATTTGCAAAAGAAGTTTATGGAATATCACAAATGACCACATCAGTGAGGATCTCTCTTTTTTTTAGATTTTATTTATTTATTTGACAGAGAGAGAGAGACCACAAGTAGGCAGAGAGGCAGGCAGAGGGAGAGGGAGAAGCAGGCTCCCCGCTGAGCAGGGAGCCCGATGCAGGGCTCGATCCCAGGACCCTGGGATCATGACCTAAGCCGAAGGCAGACGCCCAACGACTGAGCCACTCAGGCGCCCCCCAGTGAGGATCTCTTTAGTTCACACTCCAGACAGACTTCCAAAAGGCACGGAAACACGCAGCATGCTCTTCCCAGGGCAAAGCTCTCCCAGGCATCAACCAGCACCCCTTTCTGAGGCAGAAGCTATGACTGGCTCACACAACGCTTCCCAGCCCTGCTCTAGTGCTTTCCTGTTGTAGAGCCTAGAATGCTCAGATCTGTAGTTTTCAGACTTCTGTGCAGCTTCAGCTCGGGGTGTGGTCTGGGTTCTGCCCCGCAGGCTTGCCATTTGGGAAGGGAGGGAACATGCAGAAAGAGGGTGACAGGGAGAATGGCCCTTCTGGCCAGCGTGATGTTGGAAGTCTTCAGCTCTTCCAGAGCAGCTCTGGGGGTGCTTTGGTGTCAGATCTTGAGTGTCACAGGTGCTGAGGGGAGGTAGTATGCAGTGGACCTTCTGCCACACACCCGGGCATTTCTCTTGGCTCTTGGTTTTCCTGTCTTTATAGCATCCAAATCTTAGATCCAGGTCTTGGAGATTCTGTAAGCTACCTCAAACCCTCTAAAAAGTCCTTTTCACTGTAAATAAGCTAGAAGAGTTCCCTAATGTCTACCAATTCCATATCAGACTTTAATACAAATATTGTTTTACATTCAAAGGTAAAATTGTATACCATTAACTTTATCATGGACTGACAAATTTTAACAATTTGAAGCGAGATATACTTTCTTGGGGTAACTTAGATGAGGAATCAATTAACTCCAAATAACATTGGCTTAAACGAGATAGAAGTCTTCTACTTGACTCTCATGCAGTAGTCTTGACATAAGCAGTCCAGGGTTATGCTGGCGGGATCTGGGACCCAGGGTCCTTCTGGTTTGTTGCTCTGCTCCTCGTGGGATGTTGCCTGGGAATAATATCTGCATGGCTCACGTGTTTTCGCTAAGTTCCTAAAAGGGTATTTTTCCGGGGGGCAGGCTTGGAGGGCAGCAGAATGGCAGTGACTGAGACTTTCCCAGAAAGTTCCTCCCCATGAAGGACTAGTGCACCAGAACAGCCTGTGGCCACCAAGTTGGCTCCCTGCCTACCCAGGGAGGGAGTTCCTAGAGTGGGTTAGTGTAATCTTTCTTCAGAAGCCTTAATCCCTGTGTCCCCAAGTCTCCTTCACTCTTCCACCTAAAGTGTCCTTCCAGCTGGGGTTGTGTTAAGCTACATGAAGCTGAAACCTCCCCTGAATTGGGGTTATTTTTCTCACCACAAATCATGAGGTAAGTAGCCTGAGCTGGAGTAGCTTTTGGATGCTATGCTCCAGACCATTTTTTTTTTTTTAATGATAAGACACCTATACAGGGCGCCTGGGTGGCTCAGTCGGTTAAGCGACTGCCTTCGGCTCAGGTCATGATCCTGGAATCCCGGGATCGAGTCCCACATCGGGCTCCCTGCTCGGCAGGGAGTCTGCTTCTCCCTCTGACCCTCCTCCCTCTCATGCTCTCTGTCTCTCATTTTCTCTGTCTCAAATAAGTGAATGAAATCTTTAAAAAAAAAAAAAAAAAAGACACCTATACAAACTCTAGCCCCTTTCACCTGCCATACAGGAACAAAAAAGGAAGCAAACAGGAAAGGATAGTCCTCTTTACAGGAAAGCAAGACTTACCTGGGAATCCCTGGCAGGCACCTGCTTACATCTCTTTGACCAGAACTATGGCACATGACCATATCAAGCTGTAAGGGAGGCTAGGATTAATTAGGGGCATACATGGCCATGCCGAACTTATTCCTCTTACCTTCTTTCTGGGATTGCAAGTCCTGTGCTGTCTTTTGTCCAGTGTCTAAAAACTGGTGTTTCATATATTTCGTCCAAAATTCTAATTGTTTAAGACTAGAGACTATCAGGACACCTGGGTGGCTCAGTCGGTTAAGCTGCTACTTTTGGCTCAGGTCATGATCTCAGGGTCCTGGGATCGAGCCCCACGTCAGGCTCCCCGCTCAGAGTGGAGCCTGCTTCTCCCACTACCCCTGCTTGTGTTCTCACTCTCTGTCAGATAAATTTTAAAAATCTTAAAGAGACTAGAGACTATCTGGGTCCAATTTCTCCATCTTGACTAAATGTGTAGAATAGTTCTGAAATGCATTTTCAAAGCACCTAATAATCCCAAAAACATAAATTTAAAAAGGGCAACAAAAAAGATAAAGTATCAAAAATAAACCTCTCAAGAAATGAGGAATATCTATATAAAAAAAAAAAATCTCTAAATGCTCCAGAGGGATACAAAAGAACAGTGGAGCAAATGAAAAGACCCACCATGATCTTGAACAGGAAGCCTCAAAGCATAAAGACAGCAATTCTCTTTAACCCTGACATCGAACATGGATTTAATAAAAATACTAACAGGATTTTGCTGTTGTTGTTCTAGGCTTTAGACCTTAAACCAATTTTGAAGTTCCAGTGGCAAAATAAGCAAGAACCATGAAAACTTTGGAGAAAGAGAGTAAAAACAGAACTAATCCTACCAGATATTAAAGCAACAAACTATAATTATTAAAACAAATGGCATGTGAATAGATAGATTAGTGGAACAGCAGAGAAAATCCAGAAATAAGTCCAAAAACATACAGAATTTAGGAAATGATCAAGTTGGCACCTCAAGTTCAAGGGGAAAGGATAGATTATTCAAAACATGGTGTTAGGTCAAGTTAAGTGTCATCTAAAAAGACAAATTTGTGTTCATATCTCATATCTTTCATTGAAATAAATTTCAACTAGATCAAAGATTTTTATGTGAAAAAAAAGAACAAACCATAAAAGTACTACAAGAAACCAAGTGAGAATTCTTTGTTTTTTAAGATTTATCTATTTTTATTTTAGAGAGAGAGAGTAAGTGTGCGAACGGGGGGTGGGGGTGGGGGCAGAGGGGCAGGGAGAGAGAGAATCCTCAAGCAGACTCCCTGCTGAGCGGGGAGCCCAAGTAGGGCTCAATCCCAGGACCCTGATCATGACACCTGAGCCAGAATCAAGAGTCGCACACTCAACTGACTGAGCCACCCAAGTGCCCTAAGAAACCACATGAGAATTCTTATGTTACCTCAGAACAAGGAGTATCTTTCTAATTGTGACATAAAACTAAAATCATAAAAAAGATCGTTAGGTCTGACAAATTAAAATTATTTTCATGCCAAAACCATTACAAGCAGTCAATTGGCAAAGAATGCACTAGAAAAAATATTTATAACACCTATAACAAAAAAAGGTTAACTTCTCAAATGTATAACATATTCTTACAAATCAGTAAAAAGGACAAAGGATACAGACAATTCAACAGAAAAGGAACTACAAATGACCATTAAAAAGATGCTCAACCCTATTCACAATAAGAGAAAGGCAATTTTTCACCTATTGATCTGCAAAGATCAAAAGCTTTGATAACACTGCGTTGGTGAGAGTATAACGCAACAACACTCTTTCCATCACCAGCACAACCTCTGAGGAGAGCAATTAGAAACCCCACTCACAAACGCACGGACCTTTCATCTAGCAACGTCTTTTCTAGGAATTTGCCCTTCAGACATATTCACACATTTACGAAATGATTTATGTAAAAGGTTATTCATCTCAATATTTTATGAAATAGCAGAAGACTGTAAACAACCCAAATGTCCACCAACAGAGGGCCGTCTAAATAAATTATGGTCAACTAAAGGAATTCCATGAGGCCTAAGAGAAAAACGATGCTTACATATTTTAATATGAACTCATCTTCAGGATATCTTGTTGCTATGTACAGAAACAACAAATTCACAATCCTGGTTGGTTGTGGTGGAAGAACCAGGAACTGAGAGGAGTAGGGAGAAGACTTCATTGTTTATTCATCTGTACATGGTCCAAATATTGAACCATGTGAATATACTTCCTATACAAAAATGTAGTAAAAAAAAAAAAGCCCTATTATTTGTCATATTTTATAGATAAATAGACCTCTCAAAGGACTGAGGAGCCAACAGAAGTAATGAAATGCGTTTATATACTCTAATTCTAAGGAATGATCAATATGAAAATTCAACTTTTGTTTTAGTACCTAGTGTTCCAGAACTTCAAGAAAAATATACAAAATCTTCTGTAACGAAATTATTTAAAAATATTTTAATATCTAATAGCATTAGGGAATAAAAGTTAATAATTTTAAATGAGAAGCTTCAGATAACTCAAAAATTTTGAAAAACAAATATGGAAATGACAGATCACAGGAATCAAACTTTTGGTATAGGCAATTTAAAGCAATACAATAATACAAAAAATAAGACTAAAAATATTCATTTTAAAAACATTTAGCTACATCCATGAGAGCAGTGTGTAGCCCTAAGGAAGAACCATACTAACTGCTTCATGAAATTAAATTTCTGACCTTGACCTTATCAACTTGTATTTAATTAGTCTCCAGCTCCTCAGGATTTTAACCCTGACACGTCTCCAATCCATATTCTTCCGCCAATGTCCCAGTGAAAGCTTTCCGTAGGCTCTTACGCTAAGCCAACTGGCCACCACGGTTCCATTCCTACATACCCTTCTCATTGCCACTGCTATTTCTAGCATAAATCTGACGGTCCCAATCACCACCTTGCTTTAACACTTCCATTAGTTACCCAAAGCTCAAATGTTTTCATGTGGCTATTCTTTTTTTCCTTCCCTTCTTCAAAATTCTTTTCCCCCCAAATGTGGAAATTGCCTTTTTTTTTTTTTTGGTCCTGAGCTGGGCATCTGACTCTAGCCAGGCCAAAAACAGTCCATGCCAGAAATTTTGAGTCAGGACTGACAATCTGTTCATTTGTCTTTGAATGCCTGCAGCACACAGAAGTTCAGAAGCAGTCAGTGGCCACATTTTCTGCCACCTGAACTAGAAAAGGGGAGAGAAATCCAGTTATGAAAGAGAGAAAGAATGAAGATGTGCAGAGAAGCTTAAGCCCAGAGTTAGGAAACTGAGTGCCCAATCCCAGCTCTTCTTGGAGTCCAGCTGCATCCCTGTCCTTGGAGTCCCATAGGACGAGTCCGACCCTCTCAATAAATACCCCCTTAGTAGGCTGGTTCAGAGAAGAGTTTGATTCCTGTACCCAAGTCAGTCCTAATCCCCCCTCGTATATGGCAACGTGGCAGCTCAACCACAGCCTCTCTTGATAGCCTCACTTCCCATTATTCTGACCAGCTAGCTCTTCATTCCCCTGTACTCACACCCCTGCATCAAAGTCAAAGCATGACTCCATGCTCTGTGCTCATTGCCCTAAGTATTTATCTCCTTGATTACATTTACCATATTATGTTGCAGAATTCCCACTTGTTTATATATTATTTTGTAAGTTCTTCAAGGACATCGTCTTACTCATTTATGTAGCTCACTGCCTAACGCAACTGGAAAACACATGGTGGGCACTAGACAAATGTTTGATAAATCAGGTTATTCCAATTAATTAATTCTTGCCACACAGGCTCTAGCAAATTTGCCCTCAAAAGACTTAAACAATTTCTCCCAAATCGGAGGGGGAGATGAATCATGTATGGACTCTGAGAAACAAACTGAGGGTTCTAGAGGGGAGGGGGGTGGGGGCATGGGTTAGCCTGGTGATGGGTATTAAAGAGGGCATGTATTGAATGGAGCACTGGGTGTTATATGCAAACAATGAATCATGGAACACTACATCAAAAACTAATGATGTAATGTATAGTGATTAATATAACATAATAATAAAAATAAAATAAAATAATAATAAAAAAACTAATGATGTAATGTATGGTGATTAACATAATAAAATAAAAAAAGACTTAACCAACTTATTATCTTAATGTCTGATTAAGAAAGCAGTCTTTCATGAATAATGTAATTTTGTGTTTGAGCAGAAGAGTAACTAACATGTGAAATAAATGGATGGGGCAAAGCAGTATCAACTTCTGGGGCCCAAACTCCAATCCACACTCCTAAAGGGCCCGAATCAGCAACATGAAGGTAGAAATTGCGATCTTAGACCTGCAACGTAATTCCTTCTCTTTATTGTCATACATTTTATAATTATTCATTTTGTTAAACTGTTTTACCTCTAAATCTGGAGATGTCAACCACTCTTACAGTATTTCTGTTTGCCCTGAAGTACTCTTAAACAAGCTGATTACTCAGCCACACAAATGAAAAATCTACCCTTATCATCTAATTTTAATATTTAGGTTTTTTTCAGAAAAGTTCTTTAACCCCAAATGTATTTCCAAATAGATTTGTTTGTTTGTTTCTAACATATTATACATTACCTGGAAGGCAGAGGGGAAAAAAGATGTTTTTGTTTTACCCTGTAATCATCCTAATAACCAAAGGGAATGAAACACAGTTTCTTTATGGCAAAGCTGGTTTATTGAACTTCATAAGGGAAATGTTACAATGACACTATTCCACAATGAAATTATTTAACTTTAGATTTCATGAGGAAACATATTAGCAATATACTGTCAATAAAGCATTGTCATTAATAGCTAACTATTAGATTCTGGATTAGCTTCCTTCGGTTGTTCTCAAATTAAGACTGTCCCAAAAGATACCTGATGTTTTCAATTAAGGATCACAATTAAAATAAATTCACACAGGAGTTACAAAATGTGTGACTTGTGCTTTAAAAATTTATAATTATTTGTTTGATGGCCACCATTCTGGAAGTGATTTCTCAACAAGGGAGTGTTTTATAAATATTCTCGAAAATATCTAAAACCTTTATCCCCATTCAACTGATAAGTATGTTTTAAAAAATAAAAACATGTAGAAAAAAATTAAAACAGTAAATCATGACAAATGAGATACAAAGATTTTTAAATTAATAAATATTAAAGTGAAAAAATAAGTTCTTTCACAGAACTGTAAAGGATACCTACATTATGTTCTTATAAAAAGAAACAGTTAAATTATTTTTTTAACCATTATTAACAGGACTTAAAAACATAAATGTGCTTGGAAGGTTTGTAAACTTTCTTCCCACACTTTAGAAAATGTTTTAAAAGCAACAAACAGATTCCCTTCTTTAAAAAACTGTTACACCCACCACAATTAGCACAGTTGTCATTGTTTTACTACAAAAATAGTTACAAATCAACAATTTAAATTCAAACCATTTTTAATTCTAGCATGATAGGAAAATTGGATTAATCTCCATAAACACAGATAAAGCCAACTTGTTTCTCCTTAAGCTCTAATATTTATAACTGAATAATTATTTCCTATAATTACTTCTTTCAGTTCATTTAATAGCATTACCTTGTTTTTATAATTAAATTATCCAATTAGGATCACCATGACGATTAAACAAAACTCCTAAACTAGATTAGATTACATATCTGATTTCCTACATTCTGAAAATATTATAAGTATAATCATCTTTTGGCTCAATTACCTCTAAAATCAGGAATCACACCAATCTATCAGAATTAGTGAATGTGCACCCTTCAGTGAAAGTTCATGGCTTACGTTCCATTCATGTAATAGCTTTGTATACAAGCTTACTATTTTCTATGTGCAAAGTCTTAAATTCAAAATAAACATACTTAGGGTAAGAAACTTCTTCAACTATTCTTTACACCACTGAGGGAGATAGACAAGGTATTTCTCAATATCTACTTTATTTTTCATAATGAGGAGGAATAGCTTGTTGTGACCATAAAATTTAAAGATTTTAAAAACTGATACACTGTAACACAATACTATTACAGAAATATATGTAGACTCCTAGGAATTAGAGGTACACCTTCAGAGCTACAATCCAAACAGAAGTTGATTTGTTAATTCAACCTTTAGTCATTAAATTGACTGACTGTGGGGGACAGCAAGAGGTACTATGCCAGATACACAGCTTGAAATTACTAAAAGCTAAGAGAACAGGTCTCCTGTGGTAGCCAGGAACTACATTTACTTATTTTCCCCCAAGTTACAATTCCTCCAATGCTTTCAATTGGTTTTTCACTAAAGATATCAAAATAAAATATAAAGCACCTTATTATGTCACTTCATTTACATTAAAGTCAGACTTGCTTTTGCATATTCTAATAGAATTTAGTAAGAAAACAAATTATTTTTCTAAAAATAACAATGACTTCTGTAGATCTGATATACTGATTAGAAATATCAAGCATCTGGGATCACTGGAAGTCATTCTTTATGCGCTGAGAACCAGAAAATATTCTATGCCTTCTCCCCACACTGGAACTAAATAGAGTCTTGGCTCTCAAATGTACCAATAATAATGCAATTAAATACATCAATAATACAAAGACAGAACTCCAGGGAGAGGCAAATACCAGTTTTGTCCTATTGAGAACACTTCCCATTCAAAGGACATACCTAGTAAGTATGTCCTAAACCCTTAATTTTTTTTTTAATCCCAGAACACAGGATTGAGCAGTCATTTACTCCTAAAATACCATCGTGCTCTCACCTGAGGCCTCCTTCACTGGGCTCTCAATGGGAAGATGTTCTAATTCATCCTATCTTTACTTCATTTTTAACCTCATGTGAAAACCAGCTTTTGCCCTGTGTTGTCACAATGACAAATGTAACTAAGTAGATACAAAATACAAAAATTAGCATGACAATGATAAATAGTAAAATGTCAGGATGATCCATTATATTTGAGATTAAATCTTATGACTTATCACTGTCATACTTCAAAAGCATTTCTTTAGTCAAAATTAGATAGTATAATAAAGACTGTTACTTAGCACCAGCATGTCATTGCAGGCTTTGGTTCAGGCTTCAGAATAATTCCGTTATCAGGGGGTTGACTAAGCATTAATGGTTTGTGGCTCTTAAGTTTATGAGCCAAGGTCATAAATATAGCTTCCACATGGTCATTATCATTGGGGTTTTTCGCAGAGGTTTCAAACAAAGGCATACTGTGTGTGTCAGCAAATTTCTGTGCCAAGTCTGTAGGTACTTGAAGGGCACTTCTCAAGTCACATTTATTTCCAACTAGAATCCGTGGTATGTCACTGGCTAGCAAATGTTGTTTGCATTCTTCTATCCAAGATGGCAGGCTATGAAAACTAGCCATGTTAGTCATATCATACACGAAGACAACGGCATGGACATTTCTGTAATAATGCTGTACCATGCTCTTTCTAAATCGTTCTTGTCCTGCTGTGTCCCATAACTGGATCTGAAAATGAAAAGACAAAACTGAAAATTTCATTCCAATTATACATATTGAAAATTTTAATCAACCCCGCATGGTCTTTAGTACTTCTTCACTTAAATTACTTTGTTCTTGTCCATAATGCCTTTTCAGTGTAATTTATGAGATCCAGACTTCATGATACTATAGTTACCTCATAATTAATACTAGTGTCAGAACAAATATTTCAACTCAGCACTTAAATTTCAGTAAGTTAAATTTGTTTGGATGAAATTACACCTCAAAAACTGATTTTAGGGATGCCTGGGGGCTCAGTCAGTTGGGTGTCTGCCTTTGGCTTGGGTCATGATCCCAGGGTCCTGGGATCGAGCCCCACATTGGGCTCCTTGCTCAGCAGGTCGCCTGCTTCTCCCTCTGCCTGCCGCTTCCCCTGCTCTTGCTCTCTCTCTCTCTGAAAAATAAATAAATGAAATCTTAAAAAAAAAAAAAACCAACTGATTTTAAAATATTAAATTGCGGGCGCCTGGGTGGCTCAGTTGGTTGGGCGACTGCCTTCAGCTCGGGTTGCGGTCCTGGAGTCCTGGGATCAAGTCCCGCGTCGGGCTCCCTGCTCAGCAGGGAGTCTGCTTCTCCCTCTGATCCTCCTCCTCTCGTGCTGTCTCCCATTCTCTCTCTCAGATAAATAAATTTAAAAATCTTAAAAATAAAATAAAATATTAAATTGACACGCCTGGGTGGCTCAGTCAATTAAGTGTCTGCCTTCCACTCGGGTCATGGTCCCAGGGTCCTAGGATTGAGCCCCACATCGGGCTCCCTGCTCAGCGGGGAGCCTGCTTCTCCCTCTCCCCCTGCTTGTGTTCCCTCTCTCGCTGTCTCTCTGTCAAATAAATAAATAAAATCTTTAAATAAATAAAATAATAAGTAAAAATGTATCAGGTTTTAACATACATGTTAGGTATCTAATTGCTTTTTTTTTCCTTTAAGATATTATTTATTTAGGGGCACCTGTGTGGCTCAGTCGGTTAAGCGCTTGCCTTCTGCCCCACCCTGCTCTCATGCTCTCTCTCTCTCTCTCAAATAACTAAGAGAGAGAGAGAGTGCGCACAAGCAAGGGGAGTAGCAGGCAGAGGGAGAGGGAGAAGCAGGCTCCACACTGAGCAAGGAGCCCAACGCGGGGCTCGATCCCAGCACCCTGGGATCATGACCTGAGCTGAACTGAGCCACCCAAGCACCCCCAATTAAGTGTCTAATTCCTGTAAATTTAATTACTATATGCCCTTCTCTACCTTCCACTAGACTAACTTAAAATAGTAGACTTAAGACACATGTTAGGAGTCATTAGGTCTAGTCCCCAAACATATACACACACACATATATATATATATATATATATATATATTCTATGAAATCTATGAAATCCCCCTTGAAAATCTTAAAAGGCTAGAAAAATCACTTATTTAACCTAAACATCTCTACCAACAGGACTATTCCAATATCTCCTAACTGAAATATGGGGGGAGGGGGCGCTGAGGAAAATAATATCTAAAGGTAAATATAAGTCATGTGTTATGATTCTCTTAGAACACTGAATTCCCCTGCCTTTGTTTACTTCCTAAAAAAGTTAAGTGATAAGGGTGGAAAGATTAGAGGTAGATGCTTAGATAACTTTTGACCTAAAGACTTGTACTATTTATATAAATTCAGGCTATGGACTGGAAGCCTCAACTGGTGATTTTTCACAGAATGACACAGAAGTAGAGGGAAATGAGAGGATCCTGTAGAGGGCCCACAAAAGTAAGTAGGATAGGGCGCCTGGGTGGCTCAGTTGGTTAAGCGACTGCCTTTGGCTCAGGTCATGATCCTGGAGTCCCGGGATCGAGTCCCGCATTGGGCTCCCTGCTCAGCAGGGGGTCTGCTTCTCCCTCTGCCCTCTTCCCTCTCGTGCTCTCTGTCTCTCATTCTCTCTCTCTCAAATAAATAAAAAAAATCTTAAAAAAAAAAATTACAAAGTAGGATATAAGATATAAAGTGCTCAGTATATGGCAGCACATGGTAATTACTCAATTAAGATGTAATAAATGAATAAATACATTTTTAAAAATGTGATTAGAGATGAAAATATTGATCACCAATCTCTTCCATGGTACCTGAATTAAAAAAAAAAAAAAAAAAGTTTTTTAGTAATCTCTACACCCAGTGCGGGCCTTGCACTCACAACCCCAAGATCAAGAGTTGCATGCTCTTCTGACTGAGCCAGCCAGGCACCCCCATGCTACCTTAAATTTTATCAGCTCTGATTTTTTTTTTTTTTGGTAGTTCTTTTTAAGACCAAATTTCTCCATTTTCTTAATATTCTCCCTTTCTTTCTAATTAACATAAACCAGATTCTGCTCCAGACAGAGAATATAAAATACTATACAAACTTGATCTCTCAGGCTCTCCTGGAAATAAGGGAGGCCAAATGACATAGTTCTAGCCAATAATTGGTAGACAGTCTTTCAGTGGGGTTTTCCGGGAAAACTATGGATATGTGATTTTAAAAAAGATAGAGCATTTGGCACGTGCCTTTTACACCTCTCTCACCCTACTCTTTCTGCCTGGAATGGGATATAATGACTGGAGGTTCAGCAACCATCTCATGAGCATGAAGAAGGCCACACACAAGAATGGCAGAAGTCTACATAAACCTGGAATCCTGCTGACAGGGTACCATCACACAGACTGCTGCCTCTGGTCTCCTTATAACATGAGAAAAATAAAACCTCACACCATATATAAAAACTTATTCAAAATGGATAAAAAAACTAAATTTAAGAGCTGAAACTATAAAATTCTTAGAAGAAAACATAGGGATAAATATTTGTGACCACTGAGTTAGACAATGGTTTCTAAGATATGATATTTAAAGCATAAGCAATCAAAGAAAAAATAGATAAACTGGACTTCATCAAAATTAAAAATGTTTGTGTTTCAAGGAATATTATCAAGAAAGTAAAAGTCAATTCACAGAATGGGAGAAAATACCTGTGAATAATATCTGATAGGGGTGTACCATCCAGAATATTTAAGACCTCTTATAACTCAATAATAAAAGGACAAATAAACCAATTTAAAAACTGGCAAAGAATCTGAATAGACATTTCTCCAAAGAAAATATACAAATGGTCAATAAGCACATGACAAGAGGCTAAACATCATTAGCCATCAAGGAAATGCAAATCAAAAACAAATGAAATACCACTTTACACTCACACCAGGATGGCCATTAAAAAAACAATAAAGATGGACAGTAACAAGGGCTGGTGGAGATGTAGAAAAATTGGAATCTTCATACATTGCTGGTGGGGATGTAAAATAGTGCAGCCACTTTAGAAAACAGTTTGGCAGTTTCTCAAAAAGTTAATCAGACTATGACTTACCCACAAAAAGGAATAAAGTACTGATACATGCTACAACAAAGATGAACCTCCAAAATACACTAAATGAAAGAGGCCAGACATATATTCTATGGTTCTATTTATATAAAGTACCCAAAATACAGAAATCCATAGAGATAGAACACAGATTTGGTGGTTGCCAGGGCTGGGGGATGGGGAGACTGTTGAATGGGGGAGGGGCTTTACTTTGGCGTGACTGAAATATTTTAAAACTGGACAGAGATATGGTTATACAACATTATGAATCTACTGAATGCCACTAAATTGTTTACTTTAAAATAGTTAATCTTATGTTATCTGAATTTCACTTCCATAAATTATTTAAAAAAGAAAAACAAACAGAGTTGCTACATGACCCAGTAATTCCACTCCCAGGTACGTACCTGACAGAACCGAAAAGATGTTCACACAAAAACTTGTACCCAAATGTTCATAGCAGCAGTATTCGTAATAGCTAAAAGGCAGAAACCAGGGGCACCTGGGTGGCTCAGTTGGTTAAGCGACTGCCTTCAGCTTAGGTCATGATCCTGGAGTCCCTGGATCGAGTCCCACATTGGGTGCCCCGCTCAGCGGGGAATCCGCTTCTCCCTCTGAACCTCCCCCTCTCATGCTCTCTCTCTGTCTCATTCTTTCTCTCTCAAATAAATAAATAAAATCGTTAAAAATAAATAAATAAAAATAAATAAATAAATTTTTTAAAAAGGCAGAAAGCACCCAAATATCCATCAACTGATGAAGGAAGAAGCAAAATGTATGTCCATATAATATTGTTCAGCCATAAAAAGGAATGAAATACTGATACATGCCACAACATGGATGAACCTAGAAACATGATCTTAAGTGCAGGAAGCCAAACACCACAGGCCACATATTGTAAGATTCTATGTCTGTGAAATGTCCAAGATAGGCAAATCCAGAGACAGAAAGTAGACAGTGCCTGCCAGGGTTGAGGGAAGGGAAGGAATGGGGAATGACTGTTAAAATGGGCATGGGGTTTCTTTTCGGAGCTCTGGAATCAGAGAGTGATGAGAGTGAATATACTAAACCTTGTGAATATACTAAAAACCACTAAATTGTATATTTTAAAAGGGTAAATCTTTTTTTTTTTTTTAAAGATTTTATTTATTTATTTGAGAGAGAGAGACACAGCGAGAGAGGGAACACAAGCAGGGGGAGTGGGAGAGGGAGAAGCAGGCGCCCGATTTTTACTTCTTTAAATGATTGGGGGGGAAATCGTAAGAATATGATTTCATGACAGGTGAAAATTATGTGAAATTCACATTTTAGTGTTTATAAATGAAGTATTGAAACACAGCTATGCTCCTGTGTTCACATACTGTGCTTGCTTTTGCACTACAGTGGCAGAGTTGAGTAGTTGTGACAGACACTGTTAGGCCCACAGAGCCTAAGATATTCACTATTCTGACCCTTTACAGAAAAAGTTTGCTGACCCTGCTATAGTGCATAGATGAATCGTTGTCCTAGATTGGGGGAAGACTTATATATCTAAAAAGATGACCATTAAAATCAGGCAATGAATGAGTGCCAAGTTATTGTTTGGATGTGGATGGAGGAATCATTTGTGCTTGGAGTGCTAGGTGAGGTTTCACAGAGGGAAGGCAGAGCTGAGAGGGCTTTTCTGAAGAGGACCATTAGCAGGATACTCCAGCAGGATCAGAGGTTCCTGTGGAAAGGTGGCAAGTGGGAAGAATTTGAAGGCATTGGTAGCAACATTTGTGAAGAGTTTGAGAAACAAAGCTAAAGAGTCTAGGCTTCATTTTGTATGCTTGGTAAAAAGTCCAAGTGTTTTAGGAAAATAAATGTGGCAGCAGTTGAGAATGAATCTAGAGTGAGACTCAGTCTACCCCTTGACCTGGTTTTCTATCTACATTCTCTCCTTTGGTAGTCTCTTGATGTCAGCTGTCAGTCCATGAAGATAACTTCCAGATCTTTGTTTAGCCCACCTCTCTCCTCATCTTACTCTGCATTTCCTACTATCTTCTGGACATGGCTATTTGGATATTCCCTCCTTTGCCTTGAATGTCTGAAGTGAGTTCATCTTCCCTGGCAAATCTGCTTCTCCTGTTTCTCCCCACATCGCCCAGGTTGTCATGATGGTGTCCTCCTTATCCTCAAGGCCTTGTCCCTCTCTTTTGTACCTAAATCGAGCTGGTTCTCTACATGCATGATTCTCTCATCCATCCTTTCTTCAGAATCCTAGTTCAGGTCTTTCTTACCTCCCTGTGAACTGTTGCAGCAACTCAACTCATCTCATGCCCAGTACTCAGTGAGCCTGTTTTGTACATTATTGCCAAAATGCCAGATTAGTGTTCCACTTTAGGGAGATTAATGTCCCCTGCCTCAGATGCCCTGGGTATTTCTCCATTATGTTGTAAAATTCCAACTTTTAAAAATTAATGTCGGACTTCCTTCATCTTGCTCCAGATTGCTTTTTAAACTTTTTTTCCCATTAATTTCCTTCGGGTACCCTATAGTCTAGCTGCTTATTTGCCGATCCCTATGTTTCTCCTTGCATGCCCCACTCTGCCTGGAATATTCCCTCTGCTCAAATTTCACCACATGTAATTTTTCCTTATTAAACTCAGTGTGTCTATCAAAAATATCCCATCCCTCCTTCTCCATTCTATGTATTCCTTCTATAAACCCCCTCCAGCACCTTACCTGAGCCTTTAAATGATCTCTTAACTCACTGTATTATGTAGGTGTCTCTACCTCTTCTATTAAGTCTTTTTCAGTCTTACTTAGAGCAGGATCCATGTCTGGTAATGCCTTGGACTTCTCTGAGTAGCTCAGTTTCTAAACTAGGTAGTGCTAAGGGGATACATATCAAATGTATGGAAACAAGGAGATCAATTGGTAGGCTACTCTGGAAATCCAGAATTGAGGTAATAAGGGAAACTAATGGAAATTTGATAGCTGATCATTTGGGTTAATACCTTTATCATTTTCAGTCAAGCAAAAACAGTATTAAGTCCGTTTAGCCAGATCATTTTTCATTTTGGTCATAAAACTACTAAAAGAGATTTCATCAACAATAAGAATCTCCTGTTGGGATTTAGCAAATAGCTAGGTTGCCGTCTTTGTTGGAACTTCGTATTAGAATTTAAAGTTGAGATTTGTGAAATATTATTGAAGTATACTTTGTGTTGTCCTTCTAATGTGTAAAATGGGAGTAATATCTATGGGAGCATGTATTAACCATTTTTTTTTTTATAAAACATTGTTAAATTGGGAAAAACTGCTCTGAAAATACCTCCTAACTGAACCAAAGCCATGTTCCTGTGCCGTCCTTTCTTTGCTGAGTCTCTCTCTGCTCGTCCCCAGTCCCCTTGCCCTAGCCTCAGTGTCCCATGCAGGCCTGAAGGTTGCAGACAGCATGTCTGTGTGCCTTTGCCTGAGCCTTCACTATTTCAGCAATTCCGTCAATGAAATTTTGAAGCATCTTTTTAAATACTCCTTTGTGGGACACCTGGGTGGCTCAGTTGGTTAAGTGTCTGCCTTCAGCTCAGGTCATGATCCCAGGGTCCTGGGATCGAGTCCCACATCGGGCTCCCTGCTCAGCAGGGAGTCTACTTCTCCCTCTCACTCTGCCGCTACCCCCCTGCCTGTGTGCTCTCTCTCTCTCTCTCTGACAAATAAATAATTAAAATCTTTAAATAAATAACCCTTTGTAAATGCCTCATTAACTTAGTAATTACTTTTATGGCTTTATGATGTAAAATTTACTATTTCATACCTCTTGTTTCCTGCAAGTCTTAATAAGGATAGAATGCATAGTTCTGAACAGGACTGATGGAAAACCAAGTATTGTTGAGTCCATCCCATCCTAAAACAACAAATGAATGAACGGTTTTCTTAGGGATAAACAGCCTCATCATCACCACTGTTATTGGGGACTTTCACAGTTCTTTGAGGCAGGTTTAAATTCTATGTAATTATTATTTTTTTTTAGAGTTTAGTTTGTTTTTATAGAAAAAGTGATTGGTTGTTGTGGAAAACAGAAAAGTAGAAATAAAAGGGGAAATTGCCTGGGGCGCCTGGGTGGCTCAGTCGGTTGAGCGACTGCCTTCGGCTCAGGTCATGATCCTGGAGTCCCTGGATCGAGTCCCGCATCGGGCTCCCTGCTCGGCAGGGAGTCTGCTTCTCCCTCTGACCCTCCCCCCTCTCATGTGCTCTCTCTCTTTCATTCTCTCTCTCTCAAATAAATAAAATCTTTAAAATAAATAAATAAATAAATAATAAAGAAGTAAAAATCATTTGTAGCTTGCAGGCCATATAAAAACAGGCAGCAAGCCATATTCGGCCCTCAAGCATGGTTTGCCAACCCCTATGATGTATCATAATTCTTTGTGACTAACAAAAATGTCATCTTTCCTGCAATTACTCATTAAATATTTGTTTTACCAATGGGGGAAGAGGTGTCCCAATTATGTTCCTTTAGTTAATATTAATATCTTTTATTTAACATGGCAAAATGTCATACCTCTACAATTGATAAGTAAGCAATCCCAATGTTCAAATAGAAACTGCTGACCCCTAATGAGAAGATGGATTAAATGCAACATGAGGCTTTAATTATTCTGTCGGTGTCTGCCATTGTAAAATGCTTGTATGAAAGGAATATAGCTAGTTATGATGGGGATACACATACAAGGAAGGAGCATAAGAATTAGGGTTGAGAGTCTTAATTTAAAAATCAAATGTGTTTTTATTTAAAGAATTCATTTTATAATTTTGTTCAACTTCCAAAATTCTGCAAACAAGATTTTCCTTTTTCAACCATACATATATAGTACTTAGGAACAGATGAACAAATATAGACTTTGCTACATTTCATAAAACATTTTAACTGATTCTGAAAGGGCACTGCCCTAAGACATGCTTTCTGAAAAACTTACAGTCCACAATTAAAAATATTTAACACAGGGCACCTGGGCGGCTCAAATGGTTAAGTGTCCAACTCTTGATTTTGGCTCAGGTCATGATCTTGGGGTGGTGGAAAAGAGCCCCGAGTTGGGCTCCCCGCTCAGTAGGGAGTCTGCTTGAGATTCTCTCCCTCTGCCCCTCCCCCCACTCACGTGTGTGCATGTGAGCACGCATTCTCTCTCTCTAATAAATAAATCTTAAAAAAATTTTTAACATAATATCTCACTTCTACCAAACAAATAAAAATGTCCAGAATGTCATGTTGTTACTAAAGTAACATAAAGCTTTCCAGCTTTCACTTTAAGATGAAAAATGAAAAGACATGTCATTTCAGATTAGGCTAAAAATTTTCCAAAGAGAAAATACTTATGAACATTTCAGCAGCACTTAAGATATATTACAGGTTAACAACAAAAAAGCAGAAGCAGGACATGGAATAAAGCTCTTCTATATTCAGTTTTTTTTAAGATACTAAAAAAGTTTTTTTTTTAAAGATTTTATTTATTTATTAGAGAGAGAGAGAGCAAGAGCGCATACTTGGTAGAAGGGGCAGAGGGAGAAGAAACAGCAGACTCCCCGATGAGCAGGGAGCCCGATTGGGGGAGGCTTGATTCCAGGACCCCAAGAACACCACCTAAGCTGAAATCAAGAGTCAGATGCCTAACTGGACTGAGCCACCCAGGCACCCCTAAAAATAGTTTTTAAAAAAAAATGTCCTGGGGCACCTGGGTCCTGAGATCGAGTTTCCCATCCAGCTCCTTGCTCAGCTCCTTGCTCAGCTCCTTGCTCAGCGGGGAGTCCGCTTGAGATTCTATCCCTCTCCCTCTGCCCCTCCCCCCACTCACTCACTCTCAAATAAATAAATAAATCTTAAAAAAAAAAAAGTCCAATATATAATGTATGGCTGTTTTGGAATGTCTTTGTTTCTTAAAACTTTGTGAAAAAAACAATGTCCAATATAGTCATGTCTTTTTCTACTACAGAAATCTCGGAATATTTGTTAGTCTTTTCAACCACAATAAAAACCTTTCAAGTCTTAAAAGTTGGAGGTACCAGTCAGGTGCCTGGGTGGCTCAGTCGGTTAGGCGTATGCCTTTGGCTCAGGTCATGATCCTGGAGTCCTGGGATTGAGGCCCACATCAGGCTCCCTGCTCAGCGGGGGGCCTGCCTCTCCCTCTCCCTCTGTGCACTCTCTCGCTCTCTCTCAAGTAAATAAATTTTTAGGAAAAAAAAAAAAAGTTGGAGGTACAAATCAATGGCTAAGGCCTTAGAAGAAAAAGAAACTCAGTATCCAGGTCTCTACCAATCAAACAGGTTAGGCTAAAGCTCAGAAGGAATAATCCCAGAAAAAAAATATTTTCTCCTTACTGCTCTCAATCAGAACAATGAACTCTGTGCTCCCAGATTCATCACATTTATGGTTCTGGTTTACTTATCACCTCCAGCACTTACCCCAGTAGTTAAGTAGTCAGCTTAGATACTGGACATGTTTTATATTTTTTCAATATAAGGATCTGTTAAATTTGCAACTGATTCATCTGAGATGTTCAAGTACAAATGGCAACCCATAAGTAGGTAAAGGAGGAAAATCCCAACTCCTCCTCTGCCTCCATTCCCTCTACTTATTTCTTTTTTTTATTTTTTTTTTAAGTTTTTTTTATTTTTTATTTATTTATTTGAGAGAGAGAGAATGAGAGAGAGGTCATGAGAGGGGGGAGGGTCAGAGGGAGAAGCAGACTCCCTGCCGAGCAGGGAGCCCGATGCGGGACTCGATCCAGGGACTCCAGGATCATGACCTGAGCCGAAGGCAGTCGCTTAACCAACTGAGCCACCCAGGCACCCTACTTATTTCTTTAAAATCATGCTTTTAGGGTAATTTCTCTCACCTTCAGCTGTCTGCTTATGCCCTACTTTACCTCTACTTCACGCTTTGGGTGCACAGCCATAGAAATGATGGTGCCAAAGAGGGATAATGATGTTAAGCCACCAAGGAAGAAGAATCTTCTTAAGATTACCAATTATGAACCAGGTGCTTCATATATGTTCTCATGTAATCCTCTCATCTAATCTCATCTAATCTCATATGGTATTATCATCCCAACTTTTTCAGAAAAGAAAAAAGTCTCTGAAAGATTAAAGAACCTGCCTTAGGACTAGAGGAACCAACTACCCCAGTTCACCTGAGACTGAGGGGGTTCCTGGGATGTGGGAATTCTAGTTTTAAAACTAGGAAAGTCTTGGGCAAAATTGGTCACCCATCTAAGGACACACAGCCCATCCTTACCCTTTCGTAGGTTCAAACTTGAGCCAAGTCAGTTGGGCTCCAAAGCCCATGCACTTTCTCCCAGGACTCCTGCTTTTCCCAAACTAACCTCCTTTTCAAACCTCAGAAGCCCCTTTATTTCCCTCACCCTCAGGATTCTGGGCCTAACCTAATTCTGATGAAAAAGATTCAGTCTCTTCTTATTCTGTCTTTTCCTCTGTAATATATACAGATCTTTCTTAACTCCTTAATACAGAGTACCCAAGGGACCACCACTGGCAGCCTGAATGGAATGATAAGATTAAAATAAAAACTAAAAGGTAAAAGGGCCTATAGAAGGCTGATTTCTTTTCAACCCTATTTCTCCTTTACATCATTAGCATTTAAACCCCTTTGGGGATGGGGTGGGGGAGGACGGTGGTTGGAGAACTAAAAAATAAATTGTTCTTGCCTCAAAGATGTGAGGGTAGGAATGAAGAAATAAGTCTGCTTTTTCTCCCACAGGGGGACTGAGGTAAAGATGAACATCTTAATCTAAAGCAAAAAAGTAAACACTATAAGGAAGGTAGAGCTTTTCCTGGGGTCTGTATGTTTTAAGGGGTAGTATTAGCCAGTGGCTGCAGACTTAGTGGTGGTCTGGAATGAAGAGTGTGTCTAAGGTTTATACCAGCACAAGGTCTCACCTTGTCACCGATCCTCATTTTCCAATGTACCCATTCCAACCCCTCAGAACCCTAATCTTGGCCTTGGGCCTACTACCTTTTCCACTATAATTGAGTCCCTAGTCTCAGGAACCACCAATAAGAATTAAGAACTGGGATAAGGTGGCGCTAAGAATGTGCTTTCGGCAAACCAAGCAGGAACTATTCATGTATAGAATGTTTCTGCAGGAAAACAGATTTTTCTAAACAACTCAATGTCGTACAGAAACTTCTGAAGCAAAACTGCATGCAAGAGAACACCTAACTACTTCCTCAAAGGCAATAAGGTTTTACTTCCACAGTATCAAGGGCAGTGCTCAGACAATTGTTTAATAAATGATATTTATTAAATGTTTTCCACGCTTGAGAAATTCCACTGTTTTTCCTTCGGCCTTACTTCACTGACTCCCAACACATAAGATACTGCCAATGAGTCCATGGATACCTTCTATACTCTGTGCTACTCAATGTGTGGTTCACGGACTAGTTGCATCTGCATCACCTGCGACCTCACCAAATTAGAATCTGCATTTAAAAAAAAAAAAAAAGTTGCCCGGGTAAATCGCGGGACATTAAAGTTTGTGGAGCACTGCCTTATAAGTTTGCTATATATAAATCCTTCCAATCCCCAGCTCCCATCTCTACATCAGCTTGAGAAAAGACGAAGCGCACACGTTGCACAGGGCCAGCGATTAACCTACGGTGGGGCTGGGACCTGTCATCCCAAGGCATCCTTCCTCCGTGACAGTCATTCCCACCCCCGCTCACCTTGATGCGCTCCCCATCTATCTCCACAGCACGTTCTCGGAAATCCACCCCGATAGTAGCCTCGGTGCGGTCGGGGAAACGGCCGGCGCAGAAGCGGTAGGTTAGGCACGTCTTGCCCACGTTGGAGTCACCGATCACGATTATCTTGAAGATACGGGAGCGAGCCGGAGGCAGAAATACTGAAGCCCCTGACACCGCACCGCTGGACGAGAAGCTTGCCTCGAGAGACGACTCCATCTCCGTTCTCCGGACCCGCCCCAAACTGAGGCGGAGAAAAGCAGACGTGGAAAGGCTTGAGAGATTACGCCACCTCGAGCGAGCGCGCCCAGCCTGCCGGCTCGGCTGCGCAACGTCGCAGGAGCCACCGCCCTCCAGCCCAGCAGCGCGCGTGCGCACCTTCCCGCCCCCGCGTCGCGCAGGTGCGGCGCCCACCAGCCGCGTCTCGCTGCTCCTCCCACCTAGCCCGCGGCTCCACCCCGCCGTCACTGCCGGCGGCGGCAGTCTACCTGGAAAGGTTTGACGGCCGCGGGGCCCGGCGGGGGCTTGACGGCGGGTGCGGAGGGCTAGCCCACCGAGCGGCCAAGCAGAGCGCCCCAGGCCCGGCACCCAGGCTGCCCTGGCCTCGCCACGTCCAAGGCTCCCGCCCTCCGGAGGAAGCCGCGCAATCACTCTGGGGGCGGGGAGAGAAAGACAGCTGAAAGGAAGGAGGTACCACCAGGCACTCTCTCGCGAGAGGGCCGAGGAGCCGCCTTAAACGGAGGCGTGTGCCTGGTGAGGGGCCGTAAGGTCTTCGGAAGGCTGGGATGTAGGGTTCGGCGCCGTTGTGAACGTTGGTGGGGGTTCCCCGGACTTGCAGGTGGAAGCGGGTTCTCTTGGCTTGCGGCCGGGGGCTGCGGGGTCGGCTGTGCCCCCTGCCTCCTCCGGGCCCTCTGGACCCCAGGAGCTGGGACAGCAACGAGGACTGTAGGAGGTGGGGCGTGAGGCGCCGCCGGAAGGCGCGGGACGCTGGTGGAGGCGAGCTCCGGGCCTTGCGGAGTTGGGCAGCCTTGGTCTTGGCAGGCTCTTGGTTGACAGTGAGCAGGTGGGAGGTCGAGGCCGCCTGCCGCCGTGGCACGGAGAATTTCCTAGGCGCCCCCTAGGCCATGTGAGGGTATCCGCGGGACTCTGGTGGTGCCCAGGGCTCGTCTGGCTGATGCCCCAGGCCCAAGAAGTAGAGCAGATAACATGTGGGCCGCTTAGGGGCATTGAACCGAGGGTTGTTACCAGACGGCCTCTCTCGGGAGAATAAAACCCGTTATGCCCTAGTTATGTCTTAATGCCTGGGTGACGATGGTGTAGCCGTTCAGTATTCCTGAGCGCACGCAGAAGTTGTCTTGGCACACTATTTGAGAAAAACATTAACAGATGAGACCACCCAACCTTAAAGAATCTTCTCTGGATTACCGTGAATTCTTCACGTGAAACCTACCATACATTAACTCACACAAAAGGTCCAAAATGTGCAAACTTTGTTTTTTTGTGAAAAGTTGTTTTGCAATAACAAGCCTGCATTCCTTTTTTCTGTTTGAGCAAATGGTTATGCCGCTTGTAAAGCCAAGGGCTGTGGAGAGGAGGACATGGTAGGCTTTAAATAGAGTGAGGGGAACAGTAGAGCACTAAAAGTTCTAGGAAAGGAGATAAACTGCTTATATTCCATTAGGTAAAATGAAAATGTAGTCAGAGGAAATTAATGGTAGAACCCAAGACTGCCCAGAATTAACACGAATTTGCGATAGCCTTAATATACAGTAACTTACGTTGCTGTAGAAACACTATACAGCTACTAATATAGCAAGTTATGTTAGGGGAAAAAATTTACTCACCTGGTTGAATGTGTATGCCAATTACATTTATTCCGTATCCTGTTAGAGAAACTAAAACATGGACTGGAAAATTCTAATTGTTTATCTGTGAGATTATTTCTATGAAGATTGATCATCCCGGATACTATTAGAGGGCCTTGGAATATATTCCTCTAATTTACTCTACCTATCCCATTCAAAGAAGCTGATGATTTAGGACAAAAACCAGTTGAAGAATTCAAAGCTCTGGATAATCAGGTAATTGCAAAGGATGAGTAAAAAAAAAAAGCATTAGCATCCTTGTACCCTAAGACCCTTTCTCTTGTGTAGTCTAGCATTTTCAGTTTAGCTCTTACTAAACTGTATCAGAAATTAATTTTCTTGTATGTTTATCCAAATCCTATTCATATGTCAAAAGTTTCACCTCTGTAAAGCTTTTCCTGATTACTTCAGTTCAGAATGTTCTTTGCTTTTTGGGGTATTGTTTATTGGTCTTTGAATACGATCTTCACTGTTTAAGGTTCATAATTATGTGTTGTGTCTTACCAGCCAGATTGTCACCTCTTGACTACTGACGGAAAGCTCACTGTTTTTCAGCTAATGATGAATAAATGAAGTGAGAAAATTTCTTGCATAAAGTTTGTCAATTTGAACTCTTTACCAATTATACACATTTCAGCACTACTTAAATAGAAGAAATACTATAGACACTTGACACTGTTATGAAGAGTTTTGTGTTTTCAGCTTGCAGTTTGAGATAGACTCTGTGTGACTGAAGTATGTCACTCTTCTTAACTGAATAATCCCAGAACCTCCAGGTTTGATACTTGGAGATTCTGCTACTGGGAAGAGTGGATGGATTATGCAGCCCTGTTCTGAGAATTCATTTTGTCCTTGGAATTCTTCACTAGCTGTCACTACCACTTGACCTCAAAGTATCAGCATGTTAACTTTTTCTTAATACTTTGCAACATAGCTGAGAAGAGACTAAATTTGAACTTTTAGCAATACAACTTCAACTGGAACATTATAAATGGTTTAGGGTACTTATTTAGGTTTATAGATTTATAATTTATTTAAGGTATTTATTTAGATGTATAATTAAAAATACTTTAATAGAAAAAAACAATATTAGAAACACAAAATAAGGGTAATCTTATGTACAAAGTATAATTACTTATTTTCAGCCTTTTTTTTTTTGCTGCAGAGATGCCACTTCCCTGTGGCAGAGGCCATTTTTGAACAGATCTTACCATGGAATAGCTCTTAGGCAATTTCACTCATATGTTCAGGACTGAGCATGGAGGACAAAGGAGAGTTCTCTTGCATGCCCAAATAAAGGTTTCTCAGTTTCAGCCCTGATGACATTTTGAGCCAGATAATTCTTTGTTGTGGGAAGCTGACCTGTGCATTGTAGGATGTTTAACAGCATCCCTGGGTACCACCAAATATATGTCAGTAGTATTCCACTCCTAGTTTTAACAAACCCTCTGTAGACATTACCAAATGCCCCTGAGGGGAAAATCTGTGCCCTGTCCCTGCTCTCATTGAAAACCACTGGCCTATATCTGGACTCTTCTCACAATTCTGGTTACCTGTCCATCCCAGGTGATAGTAGGAGTGCTCCCTTAAAGAGAGCACTCTTAATTCCCCAGAGAAGTACAGCATTGGTCTTATTGGCCTCTACCAGATTAACATACCACTGTGTTTAATAGTAACCCCAAATATCATAAAAGAGATATTACAGTATAAATAGTAGAGTTTTATTTTGGTACCTAAACAGTAAATTACTGTCATTTTATAGGTTAGCTTACTGAGTTTTACAATTAAATCCAGAAATACAAAACAGATCAAAAAAGGAAAGAGCTGGTTCTTTGAAATGATCAATAAAATAAATATGACAAAAATAGCAAAGATTTTTAAATCAGAGAAAAGATGTTAAGAATGAAAAAGGAGTTAAACTCAGATTCAAAGGGATTTTTTTTTTTTTTTAAGTAAGCTCTACACCCAGTGTGGGGCTTGAACTCACAACCCAGAAATCCAGAGTCACATGCTCTACTGACTAAGCCAGCCAGACGCCCCCAAAGGGAATTTTATTTTTATTTTTTTTTAAGATTTATTTATTTGAGAGAGAGAGAGCACCTGTGTGAGCACAAACAAGGGGTGGGGGGGACAGAGGGAGAAGCAGATTCCCAGCTGAGCAGGGAGCTCAATATGATCCCAGGACCCTGGGGTCAGGACCTGAGCTGAGGACAGATGCTTAACTGACTGAGGCACCCAATATAAGAGAATACTATGTATAACTCCATGTATTCATAAAAATATTTTATTGAGCACCTACCACATGAAAAACAGGCACTATGTGAGTTGCTAAAGATACTATGGTTAACAGACCCAATTTGTGGAACTTGTTTAACAAATACCAGAGAAAAAGGGGGCTGGCACCTCTAGCCCCTGCATTGTTTGAGCTTCTACTGTGTATCTTACATTATATGTGTTGTAGTATGATATTATTTGAAGGTAAACTGTGGTAAGTTAAAGATTCATATGGTAAAACTTAGAACAACAGCTACAGTCATAAAACACAGAAGCATAGCTAAGCAGCCAACAGAGAAATTAAAATGGAATACTACAAATTAGTCCAAAAGAAGACAAGAGGAAAAAGAAACAAAATTAGATTGAACAGATAGAAAACAATACATAAAAAATTAAATTAATTATAAATGGTCTAAACACTGCAATTAAAAGGAAGGCATCATCAACATAAAAGACAGGTTCAAAGTAAAATGATGGAAAAAGATATGCAAACAATAAAGCTGGAATATCTCCTAATGTTAGACAAAGTAGACTTCAGGAAAAGGAATTTGGCCTATCTTCAGGACGAGATAAAGAGGGACATTTCATAATATAAAAAGGTCAATTCATCAAGAAGAGAGAGCAACAAAGCTTAAAATTACATGAAGTAAAAACTGACAAAAGAGAAAAAAAATAGACAAATCCAAAATTAGAGCCGAGATTTCAACATCACCTCGGTATTTGATGAACAAGTAGATTTTTTTAAAAGATTTTATTTGACAGAGATAGCAAGAGAGGGAACACAAGCAGGGGGAGTGGGAGAGGGAGAAGCAGGCTTCCTGCGGAGCAGGGAGCCCTATTTGGGGTTGGGACCATGACCTGAGCCGAAGGCAGACACTTAACGACCGAGCCACCCAGGTGCCCCGAACAAGTAGATTTTTAAAATGTGTAATGATAAAGAGGACTTTAACAATATTATCAACCCACCTAACCTAATATACAGAGAAAATTACATCAAACAGTGGCAGAATACACATTTCCTTTTTTTTTTTTTTTTTTAAGATTTATATGAGAGAGAGAGAGCACATGAGAGGGGGGACGGTCAGAGGGACTCCAGGATCATGACCTGAGCCGAAGGCAGTCGCTTAACCAACTGAGCCACCCAGGCGCCCAATGCACATGGAACATTCACCAAGATAAACCACAAACTGGGAGATTTTTTTCCTTTTAATTCTTTTTTTTTAAGATTTTATTTATTTGTTTGATGGAGAGCAAGACAGCAAGAGAGGGAACACAAGCAGGGGGAGTGGGAGAGGGAGAAGCAGGCTTCCCGCCGAGCAGGGAGCCCGATGCGGGGCTCGATCCCAGAACGTGGGATCATGACCTGAGCCGAAGGCAGACGCTTAACAACTGAGCCACCCAGGCACCCCTTAATTCTCAATTTAAAAACAACTGAAAATTGTATAATTCAAGGTCCAGTCAGGAGATAGAAACCACATAGTAAGTTGGCTGTGTAATGTTTAATATAAACAATTATTAACTATGATGGGATTGCAGGAACAAGGGATTAGCTGGTACAAAGTAAAGAGAACTCTAAATATTATAGGGATATCAGATACAAGAAGCAGTTACTACTCCTAAGTGGAGATAGACTCCCCACAGCAACCCCCCTACACACACCCTGCCCCCAGCTCCAGGCTGAGATCTAGACCTTGTTACAGAGGGCAAGGTCCTGGCTTGGTGACTGGTAAAGAATTTGCTGTGGTACTGTGCCAGTGAAACATGATGGTAATCCACCCTTTGGAACTTGCTGAAAGTCCACCCTTTAGGGTGCCAGAGAAAGCTGTTCAGGGGTAGGTACCTTGCAGACGCCACTTTGCTACAAAACAGTCTGAAGGTGGATCTGGGGAAGCCGCTGTGTGCTGGAGAAATTGCCCATACCAGGAGCCTGGTGCCAGGGAAACCCCTTGCACTGCAGGAGCCGGGCACTAGGAAGCCAGCTGCAGGTACCTCAGGAGCCAGGCAAAGGAAAAGTTGTAGGCAGTGCAGGATAGGGGGTGCTAGAGAAGCTATGTGCTGGCAAGTGCCAGCCAAGAAAGCAAGAACTAGGAAGGAAAATTCTTTTCAGCATCCTCTACTGACAGAGCTTAACACTGTGCCAGCTGGCAAAGGAAAAATATTTAAAGAGCTTAGTTCCAGTTTTAGGACAAACAGTGAATCTAGGAGATAGAACAATTCTTAATAAAAGCTTAGAGGAGAAAAATGTGTCATCATCTCTACAGATGCTAAAAAGGTATTTGATATAAAATTTAACATCCATGTCTAATTTAAAAACCCTTGGTAAAGGGCGCCTGGGTGGCTCAGTTGGTTAAGCGACTGCCTTCGGCTCAGGTCATGATCCTGGAGTCCCGGGATCGAGTCCCGCATCGGGCTCCCTGCTCGGCAGGGAGTCTGCTTCTCCCTCTGACCTTCCTCCCTCTCATGCTCTCTGTCTCTCATTCTCTCTGTCAAATAAATAAATAAAATCTTAAAAAAAAAAAAAAAAAAAACCCTTGGTAAAGTAGAAATAGAAGGATAGTAATAAAGGATATCAAACATTTTCTTCTAGAAGTATGGCTGGTAAGGTTTTTTGAGGAACCCTGCTGCCAAACAACTATAATCTGCATGAGACACGCTCTACAGGACATTATTGGTCCCCAAGAGACTGAGAAAGTCCTAAGGAATCCCCACTACCATCCCATACACACAAACCCTTGGCCCAGGCTGATCAGCAAGCAGACAGGAGGACATGTGTCTACAGCAGCTGCAATCCAGATACAGAACCCTAGAGTAGCTGCCAAGTTGAAAAGCCATACATAGGATTTCCCCACCCTCCCATAAAGAACTGAATGAATATGAAGCCTGTGTTGCTCCCTGGCTACAAGCAGAATCAGAAGTAAAACCTCTCTGGAAGAAAACATCCCCAATTTAGGTCAAGAGGACTTTAAAAATTAAGGTCAAGCAATGAGCTCACAAAGAACTCCAAGCACCAAGAAGCCAAACTATTATGAGTATCTGTAGGAATAACATTCAGTAGGTACATAACTCCAAGGGCCATAGATTATGGAATTGACAGATACAGAGTATAGAATATCTATGCTCCAAATGTTGCAAAAAAAGTACAAGATGTAGAGACGCCTGGGTGGCTCAGTCTGTTAAGCATCTGCCTTCGGCTCGGGTCATGATCCCAGGGTCCTGGGATCGAGTCGACATGGGGTTCCTTGCTCAGCGGGGAGCCTGCTTCTCCCTCTGCCTGCCGCTCCCCCTGCTTGTGCTCTCTCTCTGACAAATAAATAAAATCTTTAAAAAAAAAAGTACAAGATGTAATCACAAAGATGAACAAGAGACGACCAAGAAAGAACAGGCAGATTGGGAGGCAGGTGAGACTTTCTAGACATGGAAAATACAATTATTAGAATTATAAAACTCAGTGGAAAGGTTAAAGAATAACTCAGATACAGATGAAGAGAGAATGAGAAGATATATGTGAAGAAATTATCTAGAATATACTAGAGAAAGACAAGGAACTAAAAATATGGGGGGAAAAGATATTAAAAGATGGAGGCTAGGGGGTACCTGAGTGGCACAGTCAGTTCAACGTCCAACTCGGTTTTGGCTCAGCTCATGATCTCGGTCACGAGGTGGACCCCCGTGTCAGGCTCCATGGTCAGTGCAGTGTCTACCTAGGACTCTCCCTCTCCCTCTGCCCCTGCCCCCCACCTTGCTCACTCTCTCAAATAAACTTTTTCAAGATTTTATTTATTTATTAGAGAGAGAGAACAAGCATGAGCAGCGGGGAGGGACAGAGGGGAGAGGACAAAGCAGACTCCCCACCAAGCAAGGAGCCCAATATGGGGCTTGATCCCAGGACCCCAAGATAATGACCTGAGCCTAGGCAGTTGCTTAATCGACTGAGCCACCCAGGCATCCCTCAAATAAATAATCTTTAAAAACAAAACAAAAAAAAGATGGAGGCTAGGATGAGAGAGTCTATCACATAATTGGAATCAAAGGAGGACAGAATAAAAGAGAAGCAATATTTTTCAACATTTTGCAAAACTTTAAACATAAAGTGGAACAAATTTTACAGCAAACATTCATATCCACCACCGAGATCCTAGAATTAACATTTTATTTCATACGCCATATCATTTATCCATTCTCATACCCATCCATCAATGCATCATATTTTTTGATGCATTTCAGAGTACATTGCAGGCATCACCCTTAAGATGTTTATCATTAACTAGTGTCCAATATTGTTTTATAGGGTTTTTTCCTCCTAGGTAAAATTTATGCACAAATCTTAAATGCATCATTCACTGAGCTTTTACAAGTGCATATACTGGTGTAACAAACTCCTATCAAAAAATACAACATATGGGGCACCTATAGTTGGCTACTATAGTTTTCAATTCTAAAATAACCATTTGGTTTTCATTATATTTTTCATATCTTTGCTGATACTTTATATTTTTTCATTGGTTTCAAAAGTGCTTTTGACTGCTTATAAGAGAATTTTTTAAAAAGATTTTATTTATTTATTAGAGAGCACGAGTTGGGGTGGGGCAGACGGATAAGCAGACTCCCTGCTAAGTGAGGAGTCCAGTACAGGGGCTCAATGCGGGGTTCAATCTCAGGACCCTGAGGTCATGACCTAAGCCAAAGTCAGACGAGCTTAACCAACTGAGCCACCCAGGCACCCCACTTGTAAGAGAATTTTTATAATAGTCAAGAACTTTGAAGGGCCTGAGGTTTTACCTTACTTGCAAATTAATGTTAGGCTGCCCATAGTTTCATAGACAGTGGCAGGAGACTCCTGGGTCAGAAACAAAAAACAACCTATTACCCACAGCAGTAGCAGGAAACAAAGTATCAGCATTTATGCCAGTTTCCTGAGTCCCAGTTTCCACAGAGTGATGCCTTGAGGACAAGGTGGATACCTGTGCATGAAGTGAGTTGCATTACAAGAGAGGAACTCTATGGGAAACTCCCCTAATAAGGGGCTAGCAAACCTATCCAACTGTGCCCTGGAGAGAGACATGATTTTTTTTTATCCTGGACAGCAGACAAACCTACTTTTATCCTCAGAGGAAGATGTCTATTTTTCAAGGATGTTTGCTATACAAGCATCCCTGAAAAGATAGTTCAAGATAAAAGCTGTTAATGCCTTTGCCCAAAAAGACATGTGGAAATACAAGAGATCAGTGGAAAATTATCTCCCAACAAATAACTGCTTTAAGGCTTTTCTCACATAATTCCATCCTCTCTGTTCTCTCAATGTTGGCATCTTTTTTTTTTTCCCATGTAAATTGAAAATTTCCTGGTTCTTAGTATGCTTAACAATTGTGGATTGTATCCTGGACATTTTGAATATTCTGTTTTGAGATTCTAGGTCTTGTTTAAATTCTATTGAGAATGCTGATGTTTTTGTTTTAGCAGGCAATCAACCTGGGTAGGTTTAGAGTAGCCTCCTGTGGGCAGGAAAGGGCATAGTAATATAAGTATCTAGCAAAAAAATCCCAATGTTTATTACATTCCAGGATAATAAGCCTACAGATGCCTTTCTCCTCTCCTCTAGAGGAAATTTTCTTGCATTTCAAGATAATGAGTAATCTCTCCTAAGGGGGGGGAATGATCCAGTAGCCAGCAACCTTGATAAAAGCTTAGACTCCTAAATTCAGATTATTCTCCTGTGATGCAACCCACTGCACGTACATCTGGCCCTCATCGTCCACCCGTGGGAACTGAGACGTGAGGAACTGACTGATCGAGGTCCTGCTTCTCCCTCTCCCTCTGCTGCTCCCCCCTGCTTGCATTCTTTCTCTCTCTCTAATAAATAAATAAATCTTAAAAAAAAAAAAAGAGTACTGCGGAGGAAGCCATGTTTTCAGGAGATGGCTAGGTTTTTGGTTAGAGTAAGAAGATAAAGGGAATGTTTAGAAAAACTGTTAAAGATATAGGGCATTTGACTGATCTCAACACAACAGAAGAATCAAGTAGATTAGAAGAAATGGGAAGTTAGGCTATATTAGAGCAAGGCATTTTTGGGGTTAAGAATCTGTAAATGGACTTGACCTGTAAAAAGGCAAATAGGCATATGAGATATGATGTGGTTATTTATAATTTTTTTAAAGGAAGGTCTAATTATAGCTTATTGAGATTGTTCTTTAAGCAGTTTATAGCCTGTAATTAATCTCTTGAGATCGTTCACTTAGGCAGTTTATACTGGCAAAGTGGGAAGATACTGAGATCTGAGGGGTATGGACGAGCAGACTTACCAGGAGCACACTGAACTCTGTGCCTCTAAAATCTGGTTGGGATTTTGGCTGAAAGGATCTCTGAAGGTATTACGTAAATCCAGAAATATTGGGAACCCTGGAAGCTCCCTTTATAGACTAAATCTTTGGTGCTGCTGATAGACAATCTTCCAGGGATATGTAAATCTTGCTGTGGGTGAGAAAGGGTGTAATGACATAAATATCTACCTGAAAAGCCCAAGAAAAGCAACATCATTTTAGGTCTTTTCTGACTTGAACTTCTCAGAGGAGGCTTTTTTGAACACATTATCTGAAATAGTATTTTTCATGGTCACTTTTCATCCCTTACTATGCTTCCCCCAACTTCTTAGCACTTATCACCCTGTCATATATTTATTTGTTTAGTACTTCCTCTCAGTAGAGTATAAAGATCTTAAGAACAGACTTTTTTACTGCTTATTTCCAGGACCCAGAACAGTGCCTGGCACACTGTAAACACTCAATATTAACATTTATAGAATGAGTGAATGGATAAATTAAAGAATATTAGGACATTTAAATGAGTTCAGTAATGAGGCCAATTACAAAATCACAAATCCTAAAATTAACAGTATTTCTATAAATAGCAAAAGCCATTTAAAAATATAGAAAAAGATATTTATTAATAACAACAAAAAAAATAAGATATCCAGAAGTAAACTAAATGGAAACTAACATTCAAATTTTACTGACAGAAGAAGTGAATACATAAAGAAGCATACCATGTTGCTGAATAGAAAAGCATATTGTAAGGATGCAGATTCGCCCCAAGTTAATCTATAAATTTAACACAGTATCAACTGAAATCCCAAATAAAGTTTTAGGGGAAAGGGAAAGGCAAAACTTGACAGAAAGATTTTAAATTTCATCAGGAAGAATAAATGCTGTAGAATAGGGAATTAAATTCTGAAGGAAGGTACTGATCAGGGATGGTACTCTACCAGACAGGAAAACATAGGAAAAGATAAATTGTATCAAAAGCTTAAAAAAAAAAAAGTGTATATCCTTTAACCCAGACATTCCACTTCTAGAAATCTTTCCCAAGAAATAGATAATATGGCAAAGCTGTTTATCAAAGTAATGTCTGTAATGCCAAAACAACAGAAACAATCCGTGTTCCACAAGTAGAGGATGGTTCAGACAAATCACGGCTTAAAAAACAAATACCTGTGGGATATCACAGAGCCTTTGAGAATTATGTAGTGTAGAATTACATTAATGACTATGGAAGGTGTTTGCATATATTCCTATGTTAAAGAAAAAGCTGATTATAAAACAGGATATCTAATAGTATCCTCATTTATGTAAAATTTAAAAATAATAATTTACATATAGAGGTGAAGAAATAATCTGGATGGAAGGTTATACAGCAAAATGTTAACAGTAGTTCCCTTGAAATAAGAATTAAGGATGATTAAACAATTTTTTGTTTGTTTTTTGAATTTGTATACTGAAAAATTAGTGAAGTTCTCCCCAGAATGGGAGAGCAGTTAAACTCTTCACTGTTGCTACCTGGTGGCTACCACACAGAGGTTTCTTTCTTTTCTATCACCTGAAGAAATAATGCACACATCATAAAGTTGTAAAGAAACCCGCAGTATCACCTAGTTCCAGCCATCATTTTATAGCTGAGGAATTAAAAGCAAAAATTTGAAGCCACTTGTCTGAAGTCACGCTGCTGATGAAACTTATTGAGTAACATATTTGTTGAGCCCTTCTTCTAAGTACTTTACATGGATTATCCCATTGTATTCTCATAGGAACTTATGAGGTAGGTCCTGTTTTTACTCTCATTTATCCCCATGAGGATCCCGAGGCACAGAGAAAGTGAGTCACACAGCCAGGGCAGAGCCAGGCATTCTGAGGTTCACCGGAAGCTCCTCTATCCCAGGGCCTCTTCCTTCTGTGCTTTTGGTGACAGCTCTTAGCGTATCCCCAATGTCACGTTCCTCATGGATATAAAGAAAGTACCAACATTTACTGAGAGGAATATTAGGAAATAAAGTAACTTGACCCCCAGAACCTTGCAAAGAATCTTGTCCAGATAGGAACAGACTTCCTTTGAATTCTTCCAGGATCCAGATAGTAGAGAATCTTCGGTCAGAGATTTGGAACTATGGATAGGCTTACCTGGGTTCCCCTGTTCCAGTTTTATCCATGCTATGCTCCCTGCTTAAGTTTTTGATGACCAGAGCTTAGAGTTAACATCACTAGGTCCACTTGTTCATGAACTTTTCCCCTCTCTTTTAGCTCTTGCCCAAATTCTCAGGGGAAACAGTCTCCAGCGCTGCATCTATCTTTGTGCTCAAAACCAAATGGCGTAAGTGCTAATAAGTGCAAAAACTGTACTTAGTGATCAATCTTTTAGAAGTGAAATTGAAAGTCTGAAATAACTAGGGCCATTACCCTCTGAAGCCCTACGAAAACCCAAAAAATCTTTCAGAATTGCTCCTAAAATGAATATATACCTTTGAATTATCATCTAATTAAAGCTGCTTTTTCTCAAGTATCATCTTACTTGAAAATAAAATTTAAAATTTGTACAGTATTGTAAAAGTGTTTTATTTTTCTGCTTTATATTTTTAGAGGACAGTGTAAGTGTGAAAAGACCTTAGGTGTTAGACAGTCTGGAGTTAAAATTCACATATTAGCTGTCACACATTAACTATGATTTGAGTAAATTACTAAATTAAATTTTAAAATTCTTATCTCTAAAATTAAGGATCATAGCATCACCAAAGGTGGTAGATATGACATAAAAAACTAGGACATATGGGCATCTAGCAAATATACATTTTCTTCCCTTCTCCCTGCATTATGCACTAATCCAAATGTTCTTCACATACCTGGGCTAGGATTTATTTGAAGCAATCATTTATATCTTAGCCAATGTTCTATTTGAGGTGTTTGAGACGCTTTTTTCTTTTCTATCCCTTTTTCAATCTATCAATGAGTCCTGCAGGCTTCACTTTCAGAAAAGATCCCAAATTCAACTATTTCTTATCCCTCCATAATGACCATCCTGGTCCAAACCATCCTCCTCTCTCATCTGACTGGTGCAGCAACTTTCTAACTGGACTCCCTGCTTCCATTCTTCTCCCCACCGTCTCCTCAAAGCATGCAGACGTTATTCTTCCAAAAAAATTATATCATGTCACTTTTTTTAAAAAGTTTATTTATTTGACAGAGAGACAGAGAAAGCACAAGCAGGGGGAAAGGAAAGGCAGGCAGAGGGAGAGGGTGAAGCTGACCCCTCACTGAGCAGGGAACCCGATGTAGGGCTCGATCCCAGGACCCTGAGATCATGACCCGAGCCGAACAAAGGCAGACACTTAACCTACTAAGCCACCCAGGCACCCTATTATGTCACTTCATTGCTCAAAATCTTACAAGAGATCCTCATCACTCTTAGACTAAAAATCTAAAGTCCTTACCAAAGGCTACTAGACCTCTGTGATCTGGTTCCTGCCTACCATCTTGTACCTCTCTTCTCCCTTACGGTGCTCCAGCTGCACCCTTGCGTTCTTTGCTGGTGCCAAGCACACTCCTTCCTCAGGGCCTTTTTATCTGTTGTGCCCTCTGCCTGGAATGCTCCTCCTAGATCTACCATGCCTCACTTTCTCATTCCTCACCTGAGAGAGGCTGAACCTAGGCATTCTATTTAAACAATACTCCTCCAAAACACTCTCTCCTTATACTCATTTTTCCTCATAGCATTTACCATACCTTGGCATTGTAAAACACACACATACACATATCTATTTATTCTGTCTTCCCACCTGAAATTAAGTTCTAAGAAAATGAAGACTTAATTTTGTTCTCTGTATTGCTAGCATCTAGAACAATGATTGGCACACGCCAGGCATTCAAAAATATTTGTTGAATGAATACATGAAAAAAACCTTTAACTTCTTGCGATCAAATTAGCACTTCTAGAGCCCTCCTTTCCCCTCTTCTTCCCTTTAGGTAGAAGAGATGATTTTTGTTTTCCTGTCTGAATTTGTCTCCTGTATGTTCTGCCTCCTTAATGATCTTGACTTAGCCTTTACATTCAAATCTCTCTGACTACAGACATTTTTCTTAGCAGGCACAAGTCTCTCCCGTTTTAAATAAAACTCAGAAGAAAAAAAAAAAAAATCCTCTGTATGCATCTCCGGTCAGCTGCCAATCTCTCTCTCCTGCTTTTCAAAGCCAAACTTTTTGAATTTTTTTTTTTTTTAAGATTTTATTTGTCAGGGAGAGAGAGAGCAAAAGCAGGGGGAGGGGCAGGCAGGGAGAGAAGCAGGCTCCCCACTGAGCAGGGAGCCTGATGCGATGCGGGACTTGATCCCGGGACCCTGGGATGATGACCTGAGCCAAAGGCAGACGCTTAACCAACTGAGTCACCCCGGCGTCCCGAAATATTTCTTTACCCTCTTTGCATTGCCCCGTCTTTCATTCATTCTAGTTTTGCCAGAAGTCCTTAGAAACAGCTCACTCCTGCTTTGTTAATTTTTTTTCCTGAGCTTTTCCAAGACATGCTTCTCTTACTGTTTCTCTCCTACTTTCCTGACTGCTATTCTTCTTGTCCCACCCTTAAATTCTGTGTATCTCAGGTTCTGATCTGGGTTTTTTCTTATTCTACACATTCTCCCTTGGCAATCTTTCCCATGTCCACAGCTTCAATTACCACCCAAATCGGCATGCCTAGCCCACATCTCCCTCTGTTGGGCTCACAGTTTACATGACCTAGTGCTTACTTGATCCTCACTTGGATTTCCACAAGTGCCTTAAATAAAGATGTCATCTTCTTCTCCAAACTTATTTTTCCTCCATTGTTAACTTATTTTAGTGAATGGTACCATCACTCTCAACCAGGTGCTCATGGATTTTATTCTTGGTTTCTCCTTCTCCTTCAACTTCCCCCACTCCCAGTCCAGCCAGTCATCAGGTTCCATTAATTCTATATTGGATCAAACTGTGCCCCCCCCCCCCAAAATATGTCCAAGTTCTAATGTGTCTTTACAGATAGGATCTTTACAGATGTGATTAAGTTAAGGATCTCAAGATGAGATCATATGACTGGTATCCTATATGAGAAAGAGGAGGAAGGAGAGGGAAAACTGAGACCCAAAAGCAGGAGAGAAGGCCCTGTGCAGGCCCCTGAGAAAATCGGAGTCATGCTGTCAAAGGCCAAAAAGCACCAAGGACTGCCAGCCCTACCAACACCTTGATTTCAGACTTCTGGCCTCCAAAACTGTGAAAGAACAAATTTCTGTTCTTACCACCAAGTTTGTGGTCATTTGTTATGTAGTCCTAGGAAAACTAATATATATACCTTCAAAATATCTCTTGAAACCCACCCACGATTCTCCCTCATCACTGCCCCTATCTAATTTAGGCCACAATTACAACAATCTTCTGCCTTGTCTCCCTGCTGCTAGTCTCGGCCCATCATTCTAAAATGCGTGAAATTTACCCTCCTGTTTACCATCTGTGAGTGGTTTACCAATGACTCCTGGATTAAGTCTAAATGCCTGGTATCATGGTTTACAGGACTTCCACTTTGGTTTTTGCTTATTCACATAGCCTTATTTCTCACCTCTTTTCACACTCACCCTCAGTTTTATGCTCTAGGCCCAGTAATAATTTCTGATATTTATTGGACACTTTGTTCAGACACAGCTAAATCTCACGACAACCCTGTAAGACAGGAACAAGCTTCTTTCAGTGTCTCAGCCTTTTTTCCTCTTGCTCTGGGGCTTTGCATATGCTGTCCTCTGCCTAAAATAACCTTACTTCCTCTTCACCTGTTTTCTGCCCCTTCTCCTCATCTGGCTACTTCACACCTACACTTTAGGACTCAGCTTATTCAGCATTCCCTCCGTGAAGCATTCCTAGATCTTCCTAAATCCGGGTTATGTGTCCCACCCCAATTACTCATAGTCCCATTACACCCTGCACTTCTCCTATCATAAGATACAATTGTCTTATATTTATATTTTTTCTTAGTCCATTTGGGCTACTCTAACAAAACATCACAGTCTGGGTGGGTTGTAAACAACAGACATTTATTTCTAACAGTTCTAGCTGAAGTCCGATGTCAGGGTGCCAGCGGTGGGTGAGGACCCTCTTTTGGGTTGCAGACTTCTCATTGTAAACTCACATGGTGGAAAAGGTAAGCAAGCTCTCTCCAGGGCCTGTTTTGTAAGAGCACTAATTCCATTTATGAGGGCTCTACTCTCATGAGTAATAACCTCCCAAAGGCCTCTCTCCCAAATTCTATCACCTTGGGGATTAGGATTGCAACATATGAATGTGGGTGGAACACATTCAGACCATTGCAACTGGCCTGTATCTCACACTATTTTATGCGCCCTGTGGACTGAGGCTATACCTATTGCTTACCATTGTAACCCCACCCCTAGAATCAAGCATCATGCCTGACACATAAGAGATGCTCAATCAATATATGTTGAAGGGGCGCCTGGGTGGCTCAGATTGTTAAGCGTCTGCCTTCGGCTCGGGTCATGATCCCAGGGTCCTGGGATCGAGCCCCACATCGGGCTCCCTTCTCAGCAGGAAGCCTGCTTCTTCCTCTCCCTCTCCCCCTGCTTGTGTTCCCTCTCTCACTGTCAAGTAAATAAAATCTTCAAAAAATATATATATGTTGAATAAATGAAAGAAACTTGAATAAAGGTTGCTAGTAGCATTATGTCTCTAACACCAGCTAGGATAGAAAGAGATGTATCCCCAGACTTGGTTGCCAACTGTTCCCGTCCTCAGAATTGATGCCCTAGGCCTTTGCCTTGGGCCAGTTCTCAAATACCATTTCATAGGAATTTCCTGAGACCTGTAAGGCCCATTAGTCCTCACCTCCCTATCATACTCAGCACTTCCCCAATGCAAGACTCTCCAGGTGGCCATCCTCTTCCATTCTGCTCTGCAATCCTCCCAAACCCTTCCTCTTCTTGCTCTTTTTTCCCTGTGTCCTCTGGAAATCCTGCGTATTCAAAACAAACTCACCCATTTTCTCATCCTTCCAACAAAATACTCCATCTCCTGGCTTTTCCATGGAAAACGGCTTTCCCTTGAGAAGACCACCTTTTCTACTGCTACCTTGGTGGTCCTATTGGATCAATTATTCTTTCAGAACCCTGGGATATAATTCATCTGGTCCTTGAGGTTTGAATTCAGTTCTGACCATTTCCAAGTATTGGCTATTACACAGAAGAATTAGAGGGGTCTATAAGGACTTGAAAACAGCAGTAAAGATGTTTATTTTGGAAAGATCCTGTAACCATGAATTGTTTTAAAACTTTCACTGAACCTAACCAATAGCCTCTGAATTTCCCTCACAACTACCAAATTCAAAATGAAAAACAAAACAAGTGGCGCTTGTATCTTGGAGACTACAGAAACACCACATACGCTGCTGATACTGCTCCTTAGCTAACACGTGGTTTCCTCTAGGTTGTAGGATCCATGGCCCATGACATACAGCTACTATAAGTAGGGATGGAGTCTTATCAATGAAACGTCTGGCCTAGAGCAGTACTCACATATTGATTTAATTTCTAATGGCCCACAATATGCTTGATTTTGTGACAAATTCTAAAAAGCATTAGCTTTTTCTTTTTTTTTTTTTTTTTTAAAGATTTTATTTATTTATTTGAGAGAGAGAACGAGAGAGAGTGAGAGAGCACGTGAGAGGGGGGAGGGCCAGAGGGAGAAGCAGACTCCCTGCTCTGCGGGAAGCCTGCTTCTCCCTCTCCCACTCCCCCTGCTTGTGTTCCCGCTCTCGCTGTGTCTCTGTCAAATAAATAAAATCTTAAAAAAAAACCAAAAAACAAAGTGGATTAGTCACCCTGTATGACGACCTTTCTTGTGGTAAGTTAATACATTTAAGCTGGCAGTCTAATTTATTCAGATGTTTGTGTGAACTAGTCTCCCCAAGCTTTATTACCAGTAGATAAACTTTTTAAAAGAGTCCCTGAACCTGTGCTTTAGCCGTATATCAGGCCCGACCCTGTTGTCTAACATAATATACTACTAATTGAAGTATACACAAATTGTACATACACAATTGTACATACACAATTTGGTACAATTGGTCATACACAAATTGTAACGTCAAGTCATACGGAAATACGGTTCTTTTTGGTATCTTACAGGCTGATTTTGCTGATGGAAATTATCTACCTTGTGCTAATCAAGTTAAGGGCATATATGAAGTGTTCATAATACATTTCCAGGTGAGATAAAACTCATTCATTTAATAAATATTCAGTAAGCATTTCCTTTGTGCAAGGCCTTATGGTCGGGGTAGTAAAGTATATAAGAAAGAAAAATACATGGTGCCAGGTGCAAAACCCAGTTTGGTAGCAAAGGTCTCTATAAATAAAAATGCCAAGTAAATTGAGAACTAAATACAAATTTGAGCTGTGACAATCAGATGTTCTCATGTGAATAGTTAAGACAGTAGTTGAATTTCCAAGAAAGGAGCATCACTGTGGCTTAAAATGGCGAGGGATGCTTCACAAAGAAAGTGAAAAATATGTTGGGCTTTGGAAAGGAATGGGAATTGCAAGGCTTTCTTTCTTGCTAAAGTATTATAATTAGAAACCAAGAATATAGGGTCTATCTGAACTTACCTTACACCCCAATTACAATATTATACTTTAGGTGAAAGAGTGACTCCTCTTGAGTAAAATGAGGGAAAACATTACCATTACTGAATAAACACAAATTCTAATGTTTGTTAGATTTTGCTATTAGATTAGTAAAATTAGTTTCCACAGAGTGGTGGGAATTGAAGCCAAGGAACAAGCTGAACAAATGGGAGATGAGGACATAGACTTCAAGAGAACGTCACTCTTTCAAAGTGCTTTGGAGGTAAGATGGAAAGGAGAGATAGAGGACAGAAACCAGAAGGAAATAAATGGTAAAAAGAGAGGGGGTCATGATATTTGAGAGATCTGAGCATGACTGCAATTTGAATGAAAAGGAACTTGTAGAGAAGGAAAAAGAAAATTGATGGAGCCAGGTCCCAAAGGAGACAGAAAAGGTGGGCCTTGAAAAAAATACCTTTTCTCAGAAACTAAGGGAGTAAGGGAATGGTTACAAATAAATTTATAGCTGTGAGAGGTTTTTTGCTAAATGGCCTCATTACTTTTTGTGAAGTAAGAAATAATAACTGATGTTATTGTGAAGTAGGAGGGAGTGAAAAGGGGGTTTAAAGAGAATGGAGACAGTTTGAAATAGATCACGGACTAAGACAAAAGCATTAATGGTGGTGTTAACTACCAAACTGAGTTTGGAAATAATGAAAGTATAGTGGTTTTATGATTGTTTCTAGTATCTTAGCTGAATGGCTTATAGGGCCAGGCATATTATAGGACTGATCCAGAATTGTGAGTTGGATAACAGATAGAGGAGAAAGACAAGGAGAAAGGGAGTTGAGGGCATTGATGCCAGGCAGAATATAGCACCGTTCTAGAAATGTGCTTTGGGAGAGAGATACCAGGAAAGGAAAAATACAGAAAGGGATGGAAAGCACTGGTGAGAGAGCAGGTCATGTGACCAATTAAGAGATCAAGGCCAGATATGGAAGGAAGTGGGACCAAGAATAAACTGGAAGGCAATATTACAGGAATAGAGCTCTTGATGAGACTCTAGATCAGGCGAACTGGGGGTAATATGGATGGGAGAAGGGTATTGAAATCACTCAGAACTATTTTATAACAAAGTAGGGAGTATGGCCAAGGGAAATGGGTTGAAGTGGCCTTGGAACTGTGATACTTGGGTATTTGACAGATCATCCACATGAATGTTGAAATCTCCTAGAAAATGACGAGATAAATTGAGATTTGAAGGGTTAACATGATCCAGGTACAAAGACAAGAAAGCCTGGCAATCTCTGATAATCAATACATCTATAACATACAGCTCTTGACCACTTTACTACTGGCCTCTTATCCACTAGAGTGGTTTCTTTTGCAGGACACTGTATTTCACTTGAGGGATACAGGGATGGTAGTTCTAATTCATGGAATTGGTAAATGATCTTAAACACCTATCTTCACCATCTTAAAGATGCACTTTCTCACTGCAAAAGGAAATCCAAATGCCACCATAACAGGGGTTTATGAAAAAAAAAAAAAGATGTTTGAAACATAAAGTTCTGTCAGCATAAAGTATGTTGTATCTATCAAAAGGGACAAACAGATACTGTATAAAAATGCATAGTTTAGAAAATACCCGTACTTCATTTCAACAATTCTTTCTTCTCAGGGAGGTCTAAATAACACAAGACATTTAACTTCACTAATAGCTCTCTGAGCAAAACAGTATGATCCAGGAACACACCATACATAGTTTTGTTTGCCTTGAAACAAAAAACCTGGGTTCAAGTTCCTGTTCTAACATCTACAGGTCTGTAACCTGAACACCTAATGCAGCGCTCGCACTACTACCAGCTGGGTGCCCTTAGCAAGTCATTTAACATCTCTGAGACACGTATCTTCATCTGTAAAGAAGGGATTTTACCTATATATGAGTAATTACAAAGGGTAATAATGTTTTAGATATTATGGGAGCCACTTTTCCCCCTGAAAAATTATGTCACATATCCTGGTGGTCCTTCCCTTCATTTTCTCATTCTTAGTAAATCAGTAAAAATACCAAAGAAAAATTTGAAGCACCTGGATGGCTCAGTCAGTTAAGCATCTGACTCTTGATTTCAGCTCAGGTCATGATCTCAGGGTTGTGAGATTGAGCCCCATGTCAGGCTCTGCACTGGGCACGGAGCCTGCTTAAGATTCTCGCCCACTTTCCTTCTGCCTCTCCCCCCTAAAAAAAAAAAAAAGGAAATTCTGTTTCAATTGTAGAGGCATTTTTATCTACCTATTTTTTTAGTGGGGTATAAAAAATAAAAATGTTTTATTTAACTTTAAGAAAGTATCCTATACAGACCCAAAATTAACAAAGACATCAAAACTTAATTTTGCCACATTTAAAAATATTTTTGAAGAAATAAAAATTATAGGCTACCTATGTGCCTTTCCCTCCTATAGAGAACCTCTGTCCTGAAGTTTGTGTTTATAATTCCCAAACCTGTTTTTAAACCTTTATTTTTTTAGATTTTATTTTTAAGTAATCTCTATACCCAACGTGAGGCTCGAACTTACAACCCCAAGATCAAGAGTCACATGCTCCACTGAAGGAGCCAGCCAGGCACCCCTTTAAACTAATATATTCATAAACCACACAGTACTGTCTTACATTAATAAATGTACATTTAAGAAATATAATATGCCATTTAACTTGCCTTTTTTTTTTTAAATCACCAAATTCTTGATTCACTTAATGCTGGCTTATTCATTTTAACTGTACAGCATTCCATTAAATGAATATAGCACAACTTACCCATTTTTATGTCACACTTTATTTCCAAATTTCATTATTATAAATAGTGTGATGAACATTCTTCCATGTCTCTCTGGCAAATATGTAGGAATGTTTACAGAGCATCTATATGTGTGTGTATACATATCCTAGTGGAATTGCTGGTTCATAGGGGTATGCACACGTTTAATTTTAGTAAATAAATATTGCCAAATTGCCCTCATAATGATTATATCAATTTATACTCCAGAAGATGGTACCTGAGAGTTCTATGTTATTTTTCAACATCCTCACCAACATCTGATACTCAGACCTCTAAAATGTTACCACCTTGACTGATGCAAATTATAATAACTTGATTTGACCCCATTGATCCTAATTGTTGGAGAACTTTGATTCCCCGACATTATTATCTTCTACTTCTCCTAACTTTCTGATAATAATAATTTCTTGGTCTCTTTTGCTAGCTTCTCTTCCTCTACCCACTTCTCTTGGCATTTGCAAGTCATCATCTTTGTTTATTCCCTTTTGAGCAGTCTTGTCGAGGCTATACTACTCACAACTAATTCTTCAAAATCTAGAAATCACCTCTCTTCTAAATTTTAGACCCATATGCCTAGCTGCCTACTAATCTTATGGGACTTACATGTCCTATAAACACCTAAAATTCATTCTGAAAAGACCTCTCTTTCCCCCTCAATTTCTTCTTCCCAACTCTTACTGTTTAATGATACTGTCAAAGACAGTGTTTCATGCCTAAACCCTGGACATCATTAACAAAAAAAACTTCTCCATGCACTGCCCTCTCCCCTCCAACAAGTCAGCTGATCTAGGTCCCACCTTTTTTTTTTTTAAGATTTTATGTGAGAGACAGAGAGACTGAGAGAATGAGTGGGGGGAGGGGCAGAGGGAGAACAGATTTCCTGCAGAGCAGGGAGCCCGACATGGGACTCGATCCCAGAACCCTGGGATTATGACCTGAGCCAAAAGCAGATGCTTAACCAACTGAGCCACCCAAGCACCCGGTAGGTCCCACCTTCTTAACATCTCTTGCACCTTGCTCTCCTCCCCATACTTATTATTGTTGTCCTTACCACTTTTTGCGAGAGGTTATAGTGATCAGAAGCAAGCACTTTGGTGTTAGACACACCTGGGCTTGAATGCAGATTTTTATCACTTATAAACTGTGTCACCATGAGCAAATTATGATCCTCAAGTTTTCTGTTAAATGGGAACGATACCTACGTCATGTGGTCTCTTCAAGGATTAAATGAGCTAACAAATGCAAAGTGCCCACTACATTGCCCAGCACATAGTAAGAGCTCAGTGACAGCTATTCTTCATTAGCTCAACTCGAGTGTTGTGATTAGTTTTGGTGCCTCCAATCTTTCTCCCCGCCCTCATGATCACATTGCTAGCAGAATTCTCACGTACCCTTCCCTATTTCTTCAATAACTGTCCTCTGTTTATACAAAGCCAAATCAAGTCTTTTAGTAAGTCATCTAACATACTTTAATCTGAGCCCTAGCCTCTTTTCCTAGATTCTATTCTCACTAATTTACATAGTCCCTGAATATATGTTTCATGTATCTGTGCCTTTAGGTACATGCTATTATCTAAGAAACTGGTCTTTCTCTTTCCAAACTCTAGTGAATATTCTGTCAAGCTTTCCTAGTCCATCCAAAAAGAAATGAGTACTGACTCTAGGGGTTTATAAATTGCTGCTGCACTCATTTCTTGATTTGTCTGTCTCCTTTACTAGCCTGTAAAAAATGTGAGAGCAAGGTCTATGTCATCTATTCCCAATATGAAGCACAATTCCTGGGGGGTAGTAGGCATTCATTAACTACTGGATAGATAGAAGGAAGGACACTGGGACTGGCCTAATTCCACATCTTCTAAATAACTTTAAACCGTAGCATCAAGAAATCTGTCAAGTTTGATAACACTAGTGAAAGTTTCCATGAATGTCAAAATGATCATTGAAGGATGGAGGTATTATAGGTGGTTTTCTCTACTGTGAGAAAAGGCAAAACAATGTAAAGTTCTCCCGAGTGTGAAGTAAAATACTAGGGAAAAAAAAAAAACAAAACTGAGCTGTTAGTATCTAGGAAAAGATTATAAACTATTTCCTGAATATGCTGGCCCCATGTACTGCAGTCAACAAATAAGGATAACCAAATCGAATACTGACAAACAGAAAAGAACATCCTTTTGCAAATACGAGTATAATGAATGCTTACCATGTGTCAGGCCTTGTGCTAATCACTTTCTACACAATATCTGTTACTTAATCCTTCCAACTATGAACTAGAAATTCTTATTATCTTGCCTAAGGGACCTGAACCAGGAGTTAAATCTAGTTCTGTCTCACCTAAAAGCTTATGTTCTCAACTACATCACACTATTGTACCAAGCCACAAAGTGGGCATTTAGTCACAAGGATCAGAGAAAAGTAACTAACGCATAAGGCCAGGCTTCTATGTGAAGAGACTAACACAATTCAGATTTTCCAGTTTGTAAAGGTGAGGGAAGATCATCCATCTCTATGAACTCAAGAATGGCGACAAACAGTATTAAAACCAGACTCATTTATCAAATCCTTTAACCAGCCAAGAACAAGCTAGACAGAATTGAGGCTTGTCTATAAAACAATTCCTTTTTTACTATAGAAAAACACTAGATTGTATAGATTTGGGATATCTACCCAGAATATTATTTCAACAGATCTCACAAAGCAGGTTATAGTTTGATATAGGTTTGTGTATTATGTAAATCTCCTTTCCAGGTTCTACACTAACAGGCCAACATTTAGCTTTGAATTCTGTCTTTCCAAGAACCATGGTTCCTTTCACATCCGAGATCTGTAATAGTAACCCACTTGTTTATATAAAATGCAGTCCTTTAGGGACATGTATTTGATTGGGGGTCCGGTATGCATGGATTTCCAGAGACTACTATCTAGCACCCTTCTTATTTAAAAGCCTATGTTTTGCTTTGGTACTCATCCACTCAAAAACTCAAGCATCTATCTCTCCATGGCAATTATGTTTTATGAGTTGCTTCGATGGAGACAAGTTACCAGGAGATCCAACCAAACTATGATTTTTTTTTTCTTCGAATGCTAGCATCTCCAGTAGTACAGTAGCAGCATGGTTAAGTAGGAAAAACCATGGACTTTGAAAATAACCAGAAAGCTCTTGATGGAAAATTCAAACCTAAGTTCTTCCCCTTTAATGTAAGATGGGGGAAAGTTAAATCTTTTCGCATTTACATAGTTGCTTGCTTCTTCAATCTAAGGAAAAAACTCAATACTATAAAATATTTTAAATTTCATCAAGGACAGTGGGCCTCAACTTTGGATACACCTTAAAATCACTGGGGGTGCGGGGAAAAGGAGATGATGACCCATGCCCGGGCCTGACTCCGCATCATTCAAATCAGAATCTCTGCAGATAGGCCCAGCTATTGAGGGTTGTTTGTTTTTTAAATAGCCCCTGGGATTTTAATAAATAGGGTTAAGTTTATGACATAAAAGGATTCAATTGCCTATCCTAAATAAAGATCAACTATGGACAACAGCTTCTGGTTGTGATTAATACTGGTTATACGTCATGTGTCTAGAAATGACCATTGCAGACCCTACCCCAGTGTCTCCTTACTTGTAATCAAAGTAGAGATGGTAGGGCCCCTGGGTGGCTCAGTCGGTTAAGCGGCTGCCTTCAGCTCAGGTCATGATCCCAGGGTCCTGGGATCGAGCCCCGCATCAGGCTCCCTGCTCAGCGGGAAGCCTGCTTCTCCCTCTCCCACTCCCCTTACTTGTGTTCCCTCTCTCGCTGTCTCTCTCTGTCAAATAAATAAATAAAATCTTTAAAAAAAAAAAAAAAAAAGTAGAGATGGTAGGCTATAGATAACAGAGCTTTCTAGGTAGGTGGTTGGTATGTGTGTTACCCCTCAAACTGTTGGAAAGATGAAAAGCAACTACTGAATGACAATCTCTGTAGTGACTTAATTCCACTGGCTGTGATGTTACCTGGGTGGCTGGTTGCTAAAGACATGAAGGATGAGTAGATTCACTGCCAACTTATGCGACAATGAACAGGCAACTGAAAAAGAGGATGGTCCTCCAGTCATCTGCTTCCTACAAGGCCAGTCACAACCATTCCAGTGACAAACTACAGGGAAAAAAACAAGAATTAGATGTGAGAAATGTATTTAACATAAGTAAAATATAATGGATCTGTGGTATTTTGAGGAAATTCCTGAAGACCAACAGAGAGGCACAAGATGATGAATGGGAATACTCTAAATCAGATCTAAGCAAATTATGCTAACAGTAAACAAGGCTAGCTGAATACATGTTTCTGAATACTTCTATTACTGTTATTAATGCATAGTAAATTTATTAAAAGTTAATGAAGGGAAGAATTAGTATTTTGTATTTCAGAGTTCAGTACTTAAAGGATCTGGGAGATGTTTATTATTTACTTCTTTAAATGGCTTCCTTTTCATTTTTAAAGATATCAACCAGCAGTCTGACTACTTGAAGGCAAATAAGTAGTTTGAAAGAAAAGATAAAAAGTGGTAGGTAATTTAATTATTATTAATGAAGAAACATAGAGTTTTGGAAGAACACTTTAGAAAACCCAGCACCTATCTCAATTGTGATGAAGCATCAAGCACTAGGCAATGGACCTGATAAACTTGCAGATGAAGTAAACAAGTGGCAAGTTCATAAAAGCCCATTAGGAAACTAGACTGGAAAGATAACAGAATGGTGTGGAGAAAGGCTTCTTGTTTGTTAAGACAATGCACAAGGCGGCAAACGTAATTATTAGCTGAAAGCAAGCCAGGGGACCCAAATCATATTCCAAAAATCTCTTTGCTCCTATGCTGTTTCTAAATAAGAGGATAATTTGTACTTACTGAGACCAAGTTGATTTAGCAACAGTAGAATCTTTATGTATCACAGGAAAATTTTATCACATATTCAAGATCACTATTTTTAAGAATTGTACCACTTGTGTGAAATAATAGACTGTTAAAATAGACACAAGGCCTAATATAAAAAATATAAGAACTACATTACAGTCTTTGTTAGATTGCCAAATGTCAACTTTACTTTTGCTTTACAGGCCACCTTGAAACAAAGTCTCTGTTCTGTTTTTGGCATCTAGAACTCTATAGCACTGAACATTAATACTGCAAGCTTAACTATCATTGACAATTTAGCAAAAGTTCTAATTTAAACAGTACCGATTTTTTCTTCTGGCTACAATTCCAAGATGGTGTCATTTCAAAGGCAACTGGATAAACTGAGGCTGGAAACCTTGAAGACCTGCTTTCTACCACATACTGCTCCCTTTCCGCCTGCCCATCTTTATGTCATCATAAAAGGAGTAGGTCTTGATGGAGGCAGCAGTGTTAACTCAGCTGTATAACCTACAGTACATAAGATACTCTTCTGCTTTACTGAAGTCACCATTTTCTCCAGAACCTCCTACACACTACCAATACTTTTAACATCCACCCTGTAGGTTGCATACTAAAAAAGGTTAAAGTGCAATTCAATAAAGAACAATAACCTTTTCCAAAAATGTTTTATTGCTACAAGTAGTGAGATTTCTAATCATCAAAATTGGAACAAAACTTAAGGTTTCAGCTCCCTATGGGGTAATACAGCCATTTCATGTGACTTTGTTTTTAATTTAGTTTTGGCAGTGGACTCAACAAAGTTTAGATGATAGCTGGATGGCATCAAGAAACCGTGCCTGTAACTTAAAGTGGCGCATGAGCTAGAACAGGAAGACTACCTTCCATCTGACAGGTCAGTCTTTATTTGAACTCATTTCTTAGTAAGAGTTATTTCAAAATTTAAGGCTAGTAATTACTAAGTATATATGTATCTCGTAAGAAAATTTAACACTTCACTTTTTACCCTTTCCCAAACAGACGCTACACATGGCAACTGGAATATTCCTAGAAATTGTGCAGGAGAGAGAATTCCCTGAATTTATCACCACCTACCTGAAACTAGACCACATTTTTCTGGCCTCCTCTTACAATCACAGCTTTCATTTCACAGCTCTAACAGCAACACACCATGGAGTACAAACATCACTGGAAAACAAGGGCCTGATAAAACCCACAGAAAAGCTATTCACTAATATTGGGACTACTTTTAGCCATGCTGTTATAGATCACACTTTATTTTTGTGCATAATAAATACAGAAAAATGTTGAAAATGTAGGACTCAACTATCTAATTAAAGCTGAGTAAACTAACCTAGTCAGAATTTGTTTTTTAAATGAGAAATGACAAGAGTAGTAAATATAAAGAAAAACAAAAATAACTTTACTTTCCTATGTTAATACAGGTCAAGGGACCCTTTCTTCTGAAAAGGGTTGATAACACCAGTTCTCAGCAATAAACATAAGGCACTTGTTTAGAATACAACATCACTGCATTTTTTTCCCCACTTGTTTTTCTAACCCTGTTTTCCCCCACAGTATCATTTGGAATTAATAGAGTGATGAGGCAAATGTGAGATGACCCAGTTGATACTACTCAGAGCAAGACAGTACAGTACAATGTTTTAGGGGTGCTGTCTGGACATAAAATGAACCCTGTCAAGGTCCTCTGACACCAGACAATGTATCCACTATCAAGTAAACCTGAAAGAAAATAAAGTATTTATTCAATAGTTCCAGTAAAATTGGGTTGGAGTACAATATACATTTTAGGAATTTAGCTCCTCACGGGTGGCATCTGCATCAAGAGTTCTGAGTATTTATGAATTTTCATTCTAAGACAATCTACATCATTTGAACATTATCAAGACAAATATATGAATTCCATTTCAATATACAGTAGAGTTTAAACATAATTCACACATACACCCCCTATTATATGGCTGGCGCCTCCTCCCAACACCTCAGTAGTGGCAGAGGTAGCACTAGTGTTCTTTCCCAACAATAAGAACTTCAGTTGCCACTCATAGGAGAAGTTGAAAAAAAGTTTGTTTTTTTGCCATCTGTTAAGATGTTCCTGAGACAGGGCCGGTTAGGAAAACAGAACAAAGCACTGGAGTTCAGTTTGTACTTCTCTTTACATCACTAAATCGTTAGACTGGGACGCGGAATGCAGGTCACGTACTATGAAAGGTTGAGTTTAGCACAAGGGTTCAATCAGTAGAAGGATAAGGTCTCCTGAAAATTCCCTTTAGAATATATGTCCTATAAACTAAAAGTACCACAAAAAAAGGTCAATTATATATACAACTGATTCACTTTACTTAATTTGCTTAAATCTTGCAAATGCAATGAGAATATTGAGCCTGAGGCCAGTTCTCAGTATACAGGTTTAACATTTTAAGGCTCATTTTCTCCATCAAAATTGCAGTTTTCAGCTTGCCTTTCAAATGATGAGTTAGGAATTACATTCACCTGCCACCATCCTAGCCCTCAATGAAATCTTAGTGCAGGAACGGCACTACACCTGCATTACGGAGTTCCCCTGACATCGGCACTCAGCCCATCCTGAACGCTCCCATCGGCACTAGCTGTACAGCACATTACATTGCCTCTGGCTTGCACCTCTGTTTCCACCTGTGTGTTTTCACAGAAGCCCAACACAGATTAGTTGAAATATTCACACAACTGTTTTTCAAAACAATTTATTGCATCATATTTGGTACCTTATGTTTGACAACAAAAAGGAAATTACATCTGTAACTGCAGGAAAAAGAAGCTGGTCTGTTATTGAAAAAAAAAAATCTTGGGCCCTTTAAAAATTACAAAGTCTTGGGCTTGCCTGAAACAACTGAGCAAGAAATATATTCTTAGAAATGTAGGGCTTCAAGTATTACAAACCTGTGACACTGTGGAAAAATTCCAGAGGTATCTAAACTGCAGCACTTTTTTTCTGCATATCGTGAACAAGGCCTGCTGAGGTTTTTAACTATTAGTCTCTTGATCAGTCATAGAATGGTAGTCAGGAGTTCTGCTCTTTAACTTCAAGCCATGGTAGATTTTCTTTTTTCACTCTTGGGTGAAAAAATTCATGCGTGCTAATTAGTTGGTGCCACATCACAGTGCATTTGGTTCTTGCATTACAGTTTTAACAAGTTTGGCCAAAGACAATGCTGAAAGGTTTGCATTGCTATTTTAGTTCTTCAAGTTTTAGTTAAAATTGAGATTGTTCCAACTGGTTCCTTCAGTTAAAAACTGTGGTACAAGAACACCAAACTGATCATGTACAGTGAATTTTGGAAACACAACAAGCGTATTGAACACCCTCTAGGTTTCTTATAATTCTGCTTGGTATCTATATGTCCCAGCTTCTACAACATCAAGCATCTGTTGTAGGTTTCTCTGTAAATAGTGATTCACATTGCATACTTCCTATGGTCAGAATCAACCCCGTAACAGAATCAGTCAGATGCTAAAGCCCCAACAACTCTTTGTGCTCAGTGAAAGAATCCAGTGCTAAAACAGCATTTATGCTGTCTGAGATATAGTAAAATCTCACAAGACAAATTTTAAAGTAATATTTCTGCCACACACCTGCTTTGTTAGCTGTAACAGCCTCCAGATTTTATATAAATTAGTTAAAAAACATGGGTGGGTAGGTAGGAATAGAATAAGGTATCTTTTTTTAATCCCTCAATTTTAGCAGCTTTTAATTTTTTAAGAAACTGAACCTATATCCTGTAATATGTTAGATATTTTATATATACTTTTTCAGCAGGATAAAAAACGTAAAACACTATTTGAAGGCAAGAACATTTACTCTTCTCATTCTGTGTAAGTTAGAGCAATGCAGCAGGTGCGTGACAAAAATATTATACACTAGATATGGTCCAAAGTCATTCCATTTGCTTGTTTAATGATGTTCAAATTTCATTGGCCAGTTCTTCAGTTTCTGCAGAACTATCTCCATTAACTGTGATCTTCATATCCTCTTCATATCCAGGAGGCATGAAAGCCAAAGCATAAGGGAAAAGCTTATGACAATTTGCTCTATAAACTTCAGCAGCTTCTTTACAGTCTCCTAGGCTACCATCACACAAGGCTTCTAATACCTCCATACATGTCTAAAGAAAGAGAAAAGGTCATGTTAAAGTTGTCAAAAAATAAGTTTTTACTGTGAAATCATTAGACATTTCATTATCCACAGATTTTCTAAACAAAAGGCAAACGTAGGTATTTAAGATACACAAAAGCATTTAACTCCCACATATACATTCCATAAGAATTAGCTTCTTTGGAATTGCAGGGTTTACACAAAAGGATGAATTTATAAACAGGGCCAGGACTAATGTTGGGCAAGCAAAGTGGTAGGGTGCTGCATTTAAAGACACACGCACTCTGAGCAACTGCTCGACCCTAGGTTGCAACGCTGCCTCAGCCCCGGCTGGCGCTGTGTACAAATGTCAAAATTTCTATGGTAACAATCAGTTACTTAAACCTTTTACAGTTTTTTTTTTTTTTTTTTTAAGAGGCTTAGAGACAGTTGGCAATATCAAACATTGCTTTTCACCCTTGTATTCAAATTGTAGGTTTCTCCACTAACTAAGCAGGAAAGGAAGTCTCAAACCAAAGGGCATAATGCAAGAAAAATTTGTTCATAAAAATTGGTAATTGTTTCAACCAAACCCCTCAGTATATCTTCTATTTGAAAATATTTCATGTTGACTTGCATTTCCCATGTTTTATTTCTTTATCTTTTCACTTGGAAAACATTATGTAGTTTGCAGACATATAATATCCAACACCTTTGCCAGTCTAGAAATGTTGTAATCTAAATGATGTATTAATTAGCAATCAACAAGTCAAATGTTTCTTGAAGATATTTCCTTCATTTGCTATTAAAGGAATATATCAAATGCTTATTTTATCTGGCCAATTATCACAGGAAATAGCACTATGTCCTTTGTTTTTAGTCTAAACTAGAATCTGTATTTTGCAACACACCCATATATCTTTCACTCTACTTAATCTCATGTTACATTGCAAGTTATAAAATGAGTGTTTTAATTTGACCCCTGGCATATACATCTTCAATATGCCAGAATCTTCACTGAGGAGGAGCCTGTGGTGCAGTCAGTTAAGCGACTGACTCTTGGTTTCAGCTCAGGTGATGATCTCAGGGTGGTGATATCCAGCCGTGCATGGGACTCAGTATGAGTCTGCTAAAGAGTCTCTTCTTCCTCTGCTCCTCCCCAGCCCTCCTGCATGCATGCATGCGCACTCTCTCAATCAGTAAATAAATAAATCTTAAAAAAAAAAATCTTCCTGGAGACCACCGTTTGCTCAGAAATGCACAGATATGGAGGCACCTACGTGGCTCAGTTGGACGGGCATCCGACTCTTGATTTTGGCTCCGTTCAGGATCTCGGGTTGGTGAGACTGAGCTGCCCTGCGTGGGGAGTCTGCTTGGGATTCTCCCTCCCCCCCCCTCACGCACGCCCTCTCTCTCTCTCTAAAATAAATATTTTTTTAAAAATGCACAGATAGGAACTGAAATCTAAAATTAACTGTGGAATACATACATGATTTTACTAAAACATATTTCTAGAAAAAAATGTAAGTAATAGATGTGGAACTAGTTCTTGAATGCCAAGGAGCCTGCTGTGTATGTGTGCACACACAGACAATCCTAAATAAATTTAAGATAAGGTTAGTTTCTGATAGGGATTCATAACTGTTTGGTAAACAGTACGCATAAATAACAAAAACAATTATCTGATGAAAATTATTCTCTTCGTTTAAAGAGAAACTGAAAGTAGTCAGGTATTCTTAATAGAGATTATGAGAAACTCTTTACCTGGAGGTTTCTGTTAGTGAGGGATTCATCAAGTGTTGTTGCCAACTCTATAGCTCGCTTCTGACTAGAAGGATCTAAATAATATACCATTTTGGCAGCTAAAGGAGAAGAAAAAAAGGAAATTTGTTTTTATTTAAAAGTAAAACCAGCATCTTATCCTCTATCCATTCAAATCTAAATGTAACATATATGGCACTTTATTAGAAAAATGCAAACAGCCATTTGAAACACTGTTTAAAAAAATAAAAAACCCTGAGAAGATAGACCAAAAATAGCCTAACTACAATTAAAGTAAAAAAAACTGTGAAGAAATAAAATATTCTAATAATAGTTGTCTTTGCGTAGTGGGACCATGGATAGTTTTCTTCTTTCTAAAATGAACATAATTTGGGGCTGAGGGGAATACTCCACTAAATGTGGTTGGGGTGAGGATGTGGGAGGAGGGAGATACCCAACCTTGATGGTATGAGCCAAAAAGCTGAATTCAGAATTCCACAAAGGCATACAAAGCTGCTGGGCTTCTTAGCCAGGTATTCTAAAAGCATCCTACTAAAGCACTACCCACATGGTCCCATCAAGTCCAGACTTTGGACTGCTAGCACAGACCCCTGCCTGTGAAATGGTTTCAGGTGCTTTGCACTGTTCAGTTTAATATCTTACATAAACATGAGAAATAGAAGATGATGGTCACAACCAAGTGAATTTTAAGAGCATGCTGAAGGGAGAAAGAAAAAAAATAGAAAGGTCCTCCCTCCTTCATTATATGTAATATACAGCTAAATGCAGTATACTTGCTTTGTTGTAAAGACTATGCTCAACCAGGAGAAACTACTGACCTTGTTTCACAGTAATAATTTTGTCTAAGAAATTTAAAAATTTATAGGAAGCATATTTAAGCTGCCTATTTTCATAAGATCAAAATGTGACATAATCACAATGCCTCTTCCATGTGAGAAATGTGTAACCTTGTCACTGATCCATTAAGATAAAAACTGAAATTGTTTTAGAAGGCTAAGATAAAAAGAAAATAAAGTGATTACCTGATAATCTGTGTGGCAATGAATCAGAATTCCTTTTCAGAAAAGTTTCATTAAAATTCTTTGGATTCGTTGCTCCAAAAAGACGATTCATTTCTTGTTTTAATACTGTTCTAACTGTATCAGGTAAATCTTTACTTTCACACACTGCTGAACAAATTAAAAACAAACTCAATTAGTAGATACTCTGATACAGTTTGCAGAAGTTAAAAAAATTATTTACTTGAAGAGTACAATGAAATAATTATATGTAAAAACTAGATGAACCTACTTATAATTCAATATTTAAAGAGCTTATTATATAAATGTAAAGAATGTGTGTCAGCAGAATAATCTAATGATTTTCTACCGGCATTCAAAGACATTTCATTGATAAATGATGCATTTTCTGGGGGGAAAAAAAAAAAGCAAAACAGATAATGAAAGATGTTAATTCTGTAGCCTTCTTAAGCCCCTAGGGGCTGCCCCCCTCAACTTTAAATCAAGTCTGTAAACTAGGGGCTTTGATGACACCTACCTGATAAATACTGTCACAGTAATTATGCAGTGCTGAAGAAAACAGAATTTTCCTCACCTCCATCTTCTATACCCAAGTAAGGCATTACAAAATTTATCAATTTTAAAAGAAAACATGATTGACTTCATTGACCTTTATTTGCAGGGGCTATGTAAACTGAGTTATCACTATATAGTAAATTCCAAAGGACCACCAAAGTATTTTCCTGTAAGGAATACATGCTAGTAATCATATTCCCAGAGCTTGGGATTTAGAGATGGAAAAGCTGACCCCCCCCAAGCTCTCTGGACTGAATTTTAGTATGCTTTTTTTTTTTTTTCCATTATTATTTTGGTATAGAGAGACAGTCTGAAGCTTTGAGCCAGACAGACCTGGGTATGGATCTAGGCTTGGACAAGTCACAACCTCTCTGAACTTACTTCTTGATCTGTAAAATTGAGGAAATACCCAACCTAAAATGATCACAGTAAGGAAAAGTTATATATAAAAGAGCTAATTATATAATAGCTAAATATATAATTTGATAAATTGTTAATTATGGTTAGGAACCATGGTGGTCACTTTCAAATGTTGTACTGATGAATATGTATCCTATATATACATAACTCATCATGTGAAGCAAAAGTTGCACAGAACACTAACCCTAACTTTGTGCTATGCATTCTGTTATTTTCTACTCTATTCTATTTTACATTTTCAAATGGTAGTAATGACTCACTAAACTGCCTTCATTATCTCCCCAATGGATCACTACCCTAAGTTTAAAAAACACTGAACTCGGGCGCCTGGGTGGCTCAGTTGGTTAAGCGACTGCCTTCGGCTCAGGTCATGATCCTGGAGTCCCTGGATCGAGTCCCGCATCGGGCTCCCTGCTCAGCGGGGAGTCTGCTTCTCCCTCTGACCCTCCCCCCTCTCATGTGCTCTCTCTCTCAGTCTCTCTCTCTCTCAAATAAATAAAATCTTAAAAACAAAACAAAACAAAAAACACTGAACTCTTGAGTAGTAAACATCTGTATGAAATATTCTACACATAATTATTATGTACCTGAATAATTGATTGATATGCCCTTTGTTGGTTAAATAACATTTCCTCTATCATTCTATAGAATTGAGTGGTTCAATTAAATGAGGTGGGTTTTTTCCCCAATTAAATGAGTTATTAAAGAATTTAGCTTAATCTCCATTACAGCTGTACTTTCAACTTGGCTTTTGCAATTTATTAGTATTTGTTTTTCAGGGGAGGCAGGAGTGCAGAGAGAACTGAAAGAAAAGTTGGTAAAATAGATTATAGCCAATTACAATGTCAAAACCACAGGTTTTCTATAAAATATGTTATTTCCACAAGCCTTGTTGGTTTCCATGAAGTGCTTTCCGGACACTGTATGTAGATGGGAAAGTAACTGTATAGTTACATTAGAGTTGGTTATAGGTGGAAGCTAAGCTTTTCATGTTTTTTATTACCTTTATTAAATTTGTTTTCCTCAGATTAAAACAATCTCCCCAGAAAAATCAAACTGCTTTAAAAAAAAAAAGCCCACACAATTAAAAACAAATATATATATATGTAAAGGATATATAAAGAGGAAATATTTATGTAACTCCTAACTTCCACTAATAGCTACTTCCAAAAACATTTCCTCACTAAATCACAAAATGTTAGAGGCTGACTCTGTTTGCTCCCCTACATTATGTAGATTGGAACTGTAATTTCTAGGAAGATACTAACTAATTACAACAACAACAAAAAATCTGCTGCAGTGTAACTTAGGATGCTGTATGGAATTCTACAGAATGCAATTTTACCTGTATCTTTAAGGAACGGAGCAACCTCAAATGTCACAGGTCTATTAGATAAGCTTTTATTGCTAAAGACTAGTGGGCTGTGGGATCAATCTAAAAATCCTCTGAAAGTGATTAACAAAAAATATTGAAGTCTCAGGAAAATAAAAAATCCCAGACTATTTATCTTCCTTGTTATCTTTTGACACAATGTCTTGTGAATCATGGAAAAGTAATACTTGACTGAGGGAAGGGTAATAAAACCTCTAAGAGGCTTTTGATTGGAGTCTTCTGACATCTTAAAATTAATGTTTGGTTCATGCTATTAGCTTACTGCAGGTTAAATTAATTTAGTAATCATCAATGGTTTAAAAGTCGCACTGAAAAGGGGCTGATTCTTAGCAAAAAGAATTTCCCTTGTTCCTAGGCTAGCTGGCATTTTTGTTAATAATTTGGGTAGAAAATGCTCATATTTTGTGTGAGATAAAGACTACTCACTACTAGGTTAAAGCACAACCTACTAAGTGATTACCACTCAAAACAGTGAAGTAGGTAAATGAGAGTATTAATGAAGTTTTTAGGAGAGAAATGCATAACTACAGAAGAAAAATAATCTGCAGATAAAAGAAAGGAGTTTGTACAAATTAGAGAGGAAAAGACAAAAGATTCACTGCAGAACAAGATGACCAGTTATTTTAAAAGCATTGTAAGCGAATAATAAAACTGAATACCTAAGCTCCTATCTTTTACTTAACACTGAACAGAAATGTAGTTTAAATTGCTCTAAGTCCTACAACTTAAAAAAAAAAAAAGAATAATTTGAAAATCATCTTCGTAATTAAAAGGGGGAGAGGAAGATGACCTAGCTGGTAAATTACTTTATGTAGCAGATACTAATTACACTGGTTTTACTATAACAACATTCTGAAGATTTGGAGGGTACTCATAACCAGACTAAAATGAGTATATTTATTTAGAGAAGTTTCTATTATTAATAAAATAGGTATCGGCGCTCCTTTTTATACCCATACTTCCCAGAAAGGTGTTACTGTGGGAATTTCTTCGTAAAGAAGGAGTTAGTACAATATAACTTGACATGACAAATGTGTTCTTGAAAAATTACTACAGGGGCACCTGAGTGGCTCAGTCGTTAAGCATCTGCCTTCGGCTCAGGTCATGATCCCAGGGTCCTGGGATCGAGCCCCAAATCGGGCTCCCCGCTCAGCAGGAAGCCTGCTTCTCCCTCTCCCGCTCCCCCTGCTTGTGTTCCCTCTCTTGCTGTCTCTCTGTCAAATGAACAAATAAAAATATATAAAAAAAAAGAAAAATTACTTCACAGTTAATTTTTTTAAAGTACCAAATATATTAGTTAAAGGAACCTTGTGGGGTATATCAAAGATGCCCTAACTCTGTGCTTCTGTAGTTTCACAAATAGCTCTATACAGTACACACCTGTTCTTAACAAAGGTAAGAACCGTGCATCTTTATCACTCCAAATTATCACTTTACTGCCTGAATTTAGTCAAAATAAGGATTACTTTGTAACTCCTGACAATGCTGTCAGCTAAACATGTGGAGCAATGCGCAAAGCTGAAAGGGACACTAAATAATTCTACCTTTACATCAGGACCATCCTGCCTTTGTTCTTCTGAAGTCCATGAGCATTTTAATTCCTGAAACAACTGTTCCAAGGAAACAGTTGTATGTTCATCAATCCACACCCATACTATAAGCAAATATATTTAGATATGCCACTTTTAATTCCTATTTCAAAGGGAAATCTCCAAATCCAGAGGATTTATATGTATTATTTTACTACCTTTTAGGAAACAGTTGATTATACAAAATAAAGTGTGTATTTTAATTTTGAAAACAGCTTAAGTGCACTCCATCCTAACCAAGAATGGATTTAAGACCATTACTCCTGGCCTTCATTTTCTGACTCATGATTTCAAAAAGAATTTAATACATAAAGATGAGAAACAAATTTTTTTATTTTCTCTAAATATAGCAATTCTTTCTTCTATTTTCTATAAGGTGGTTATTTATTACTTCCATAATTTAAGACACTGAAAAACATCTCTATGATTCAGTATCTATAACAGGAATCTTTTTTTGACAAGCATAAATATAAATTAAGTAGGGTTTTACTTTTTCTTAGAAGTCAAAACAATGGTCTTAATCAGGACAATTTAGCATTTTTCAAAAGACTGATTGCGATGCCTGTTTTAATCACATTATTTAGATATGTATGGATTCATATGTGGCTCAGTATTCAGCAATGAGATAGGTAATTTAACAGTATTTGCAGATTGTTCTACTAAAGATTCAATATCCTCTCCGAAGAGTCACTTAAAAATCAAACCACCACCACCACTTGACTACAGGAGTACTTTAAATCTAAAGGTCTTGTAGTATAAAGAACAATATGAAAACCTGAGCTATCATTCCTGCTTCATTACTAATTATTTGTGTTACCCTGAATAAGTCATTTAATCTTTTAAGGTTCTAGATTTCTCAACTATAAAATGAAAAATAATTAGCATAAAATTCCACCTTTTACACTCTAAAATTCTGTAGTTCTACTTCACATTAAAAGTAACATATGGATCTTACTATGAAAATATTTGAAAAGTAGTGATTGCCTTAAAGTTCTTTTAAATCTGTATTTAGTAACAAAACTTTTATGACTCCAAGAATTCTGAAGACAGATAAATAAGGAGATAGCTAGTCAATTTCAGAGATTTTTCAGTTTTAGAAGAATTTATTAAAAAGCTTTACACAATGAGTATGATTCAAAATTTCAACACACATGTAACTTTTTAGAAACAGAAACAAAGGTGATCCTCAAATATTCGGACTGAACAATTCTGTATCAAGATCAAGTAACATTTCTAGCCTTAAAGACCTTCATCACAAAGAAAAGAACCCTGCTTTTCCCCTTAGCTAATTTAAAATGTAACAGCTTTAAAATGATCTGAGTTTATGACATACTTATATAGATTACTTATACAGTCACTATCAACTACTGTAATCAAATACTTAAGTAATGTAAAACAAAAAAACATACCAGTACTAAAGAGTCGAATCATACACTCATGAAGCCAGGGATGACTAGAATCAATAGCAAATGCCCTCTTTACTGATTGTAGCATCAAAAGAAACTTTTCTATAAGAAGAAAAAGTAAGATATATTTTGATCATTTGATAAAATAAGCTGCCCTCTTGGAGGACTAATTTAAGAGAATTACAAATAGAGAAACTAATTTAGAGTCAATCACATCTGAACTGCAACATGAGTGAAGCAAATGATTTCCTCAGATTAGCAACATTAGCTAATATTTTCCACACAACATTCCTTAAGAAAAAATGTTTTTAAGAAAAAAATATTTTATGAAGTACAAAAAATTTAGACAGCATTCAACAATATTTGAACTAATGCCATATAAACAAAATTTGAAGCCATTTCATTTCTTAACCTCCTTTAATAAAAATAAAGAGATTTTCTGCACTACTTATAAAACTTCATTGTTTATACTTCAAACTAGTTCCTTTCTTGGATTTTGAGACATTCACGTGAAATGGTTTCCCTCCTACTTGAGTGTCCTCTCCTAATTAATCACCTGGTTCCTCTTCCTCCTCAAAAGGTACAATATTCACCAAGGTTATGTTTTCAGTGATTTCTAGTATCTTTCCATATTATCCTCACACTCACACCCCCATGTTTCCCAAGCTTCAGTAGTGTTTCCACCTGTTGAATGGAAATGTCACCTGATTAAGTCCCATCTAAAACCACCTCTTTGTTAAGACTTCCCTAATTTGGTACCATTCTCCAAATGACAAAATTCAAAACTCCAGGCTCCTCTGACATTTCTTTTTCCCTTACTCCAACACTCAGAAAGCTAAAAATACTGCCATACTCTTTGTTACTACCCATTTCACACAACTACAGTGAATTCCAAATGCTGAAGAGCCCTTGAGAGGTTAGAATACAACTAAGCCAATTGTAAGGAATTTAGATTGCCCTTCCCCACTTTAAGCAGAACAGCTTTTTTATACTTCAGGATTCCATTTAAGAAGATTTGTTGTATTGGGGCATCTGAGTGGCTCAGTCGGTTAAGTGTCTGACTCTTGATTTTGGCTCAGGTTATGATCAATGGGCTCCACTTGTGGAGCCTGCTTAAGATTCTCTCTCCCTCACTCCCCCCAGCCCCCCCCAACTGCTCCCACGCTCTCTCTAAATAAACAAGAAAGAAAGAAAGAAAGAAAGAAAGAAAGAAAGAAAGAAAGAAAGAAAGAAAGAAAGAAAGAAAGAAAG
>NC_058404.1:86109144-86148374 GCF_002201575.2 Neomonachus schauinslandi
AAGAAAGAAAGAAAGAAAGAAAGAAAGAAAGAAAGAAAGAAAGAAAGGAAAAGGGGAGTTGTATTAACTTTTCTTTAAAAGAAATTACTGGACTATATTAAACTTCTTTTCCAAATTATAACACAACCATTTTGGAAAACAGAAATATAATAGAAACCACTGTAATCACTCAAATCCATCAAGAGACCATCGGTTATTTTTTGATCTATTTCTTCCTGGCCCTTTTGCTATCTTACATACCCATGTAAATATCTTAATAAAAATTAAACCATAGTTTTTGTGTCCTATTTCCAAGCAATGCTATATAGCAACCTTTACCTGACATTATTAATTACTTTGGATAAACATGATTTTTTAATGGATACTCTACAGAGGTACCATTTTATTCAATCTCTTTTAGAACAGTTACACTGCTTGGAGCAACAACCTTCTGTCAGATCTTACTAACCAATTTCTCTTCCCTTCAATATGCATCACCTTAATGATACACTTTTTTTTTTTTTCAATGAACCACCTGAATTACAGCAATTCAATACCACAAAGTCTTAGTATCTATATTAGTCTAGGCATTCTAAACAAGACAACCAAGACCTTCCATTATCTTTTACCTGACTCTGGCAATATAGACAACCTCAACATTATTTAAGCATACTTGTGTTTTCTCAATGCATCCTCTTCCTTTCTATGCAACTTTTCTTTTAGAAATATGATCCATCTTTCAAGATACACCTTAAGCACCACACCTTCTAATAACAGCTAATAATAACCAACATTTATTCAATGCTCCCTTTGTATCAGGCACTAATCAAACCTCTGTTATCATTAACTAATTTTATTCACACCCGTACATGGTAACTACTATATTTGACCTTATGTATGAATATCTATCGTTGATTTTAATGTTCTAGGAGAGATAATAGTATCATTATACCTCCCCACAATATCTTGTACATATAGCAGGCATTTCTGTGAGAAGCTACATTGGGAAAAAATCCTACAGTGGTGAGACTATTGGATTTGGGTGACTACATCTAAGAAATAACAGTGATCAATTTTATCAGGGCCACTATACCCTAATTGCCTACCTTTCCTAAAGTAAATCTCAAAGGCAAAAAGATGCGTTTCTATCTTGTTCTTCACCAAGTTCTTCAACGGTGTTAAAAATTTAATAGCTTCTTCCAATGGAGTTTCAACCTAACAAAAATAAAAGATATTATACAAGTGGAAGCAAGATGGGGGGGGGGGGGGGAGGATGTGAATAACACTTCACTTTCTGGTTTTCTTTCTTTTTTCTTTTTGGTAAAAATCACTTACCCATTACCCAGAAATACTGTCATATTTTAACCTCCCATAATCTAAAGGAAGGGGATTTTGAACTCTACAACTCTTCACTGGTTTTTAACCATAGATACTACATTATCTCTGGATAGAAACTATCCAACAAGTGAAGCGAAAGATAAAACAGAACCAGGGAAAGACAGTGAGATGAACAGGTTAAGATAGCCAAGGGGTAGGGCGGGGGGAGGACAGAGAGATGTTAAACAGGATGAAGAGGGATTAAGAAAGAGAGAGAGAGAATATTATAGAATGAGTCAACATTCTTTTTAAATTCAAAGTGAAGTATAATCAAGTTATTAAAAAAAAGCAGTACAATATCCATTCTATCTTGCTTTTGTTCTAATACAAATTCTATAGTATCCATATTTATTCCAATGCCACGGCATTTAAGAAGATTTATATTTATCGAACTGTCTCTACCACCCTTTATTAATTATATAGATGTCATATTAATTACATACTTGTAGTAATTCCTGGGCAGGTAGAATATTTACTACATAACTGTGTTACTGTTACATTCCTAGACTGCGTATCTAGACAAAATTCTTCTCTGTAGACTGGGATGGGGGTGGGGAGCAATACCATATTTATCAGAAGGCACCAAACATCCATGCCTGTATTTGCCTTGTCTCATCACAGAGGTAGTAACAATTTATCCTTGATGGAATTTGGATTTGACACAGCTGTACAACATGCCTCTGCTAATACGGTAATTGTGGTTTTACCAACACAGATTCTGGCTAAGGAAATTACTTCACAGCATTAAAAAACAAAACAAAAAACAAAACACCTTAAGCAAAAAAGTGATGTCTAGGAGTTTTACCTTATACTAGCATGTAAACCAGCTGGCATTATTCTGAAGAATACACACTCTAAACAAGAAATCAATATATGGCACTGTCACTCTACTAGCTGTAGATACCAAGAGACAGAGGGGAGGAGAGAGGGGCCCTCCTAAGGATGCCTTTCTCACACATTTGTAAATATTTTGCTTCTTATTCCCACGATTCTATGTACTACTGAGTTGGGATTTGTGGTATACAGGGGAAAAATGTCTACTAGGGAAAGGTAAAGAACTGGAAACTGAAATTGTAATGAAGCTGTATCAAGTTTTTCAAGACTTTCAAAGCAGACCGAAATGAGGATCGCTGTACTGACCAGGGTAATTTACTACCAGGGAGATAAGGCTGCTGTCACAAAATGGAAACAAGGAATACAGGGAAGCTAAGGCAATACAAGCATTATACTTACTGAAATCAAGTATTTAAACTTGGAAAAAGAAAAGAGAAATTCTGCCTGCAATTCTAATAAATGAGAACCTATGCCTCCACAAAAAATCTGGATCTGTTGTCCCCACGTTTCTGTGTGCCTCACATAGGTAAGATTTTTGTCAGGCTAAATCTAAGTGTTTAAACATATGTACATAACCACAATAAAGCTAACTACATTCTATATTCATACATACATAATGAAGTACAGAGTTATATATACAAAAGCATATAAACAGGGATGAGTTCTAAAATCAGTGCTTAAGATAAAAAAAAGGGGAAAAGTATCAAGGGGTGCCTGGGTGGCTCAGTTGTTGAGCGTCTCCCTTCGGCTCGGGTCATGATCCCAGAGTCCTGGGATCGAGCCCCACATCAGGCTCCCTGCTTGGCGGGAAGCCTGCTTCTCCCTCTCCCACTCCACCTGCTTGTATTCCCTCTCTGGCTGTCTCTCCCTCTGTGTCAAATAAATAAAATCTTAAAAAAAAAAAAAAGTATCACCAAAACTACCCTTGAAAAATCCCTAAAGTTGTAAAGACAGACACATAGAAATGAATGTATTTATCACTGCTTTGCATTCTGTGCATGAAAACCATATTAAGTACCAAAATGAGAATCACTGTAGCAAAATGTTCACCCTGGGAGAGGCACACAGGAACTGACATGGAATAAACAAATGGTAGTCACACTTCCTGGGTCTCATACTCAGTTGGGGTCCTGTGTTCAATGAGGGGAGTACTGGATGAATTTGCCAGAATTATGCATACTCATTTCTGTCTCTCAAAAAAAAAAATTACATCTAGTCATGAAGATTTGAATTTACTTAAGTTTAAAGAGATGTAGAATGGGACTGCATTGTGTTGATGGGCAATATGAGATTTGCAAGGGCGGTTCTGATCATATGCAATTTTTAAATTTATAAACCAATGTGAAGTCTAATCCGTATTACAATATGTTGTATAAGAATACACCTCCCTATACTCGCAGAATAGCAACTGAAAGTTTAAAACTATTAAATCCTATACAGACAGAATACTAAGAACACATTGATAAGGAGGAACGTACGTGTGCACAGAAGGAAAAAAATAATCCAGCTGAGATGAATACTACCTCCTGAAGGCAAGAAGGAACATAGGATGGGTGGTACATGAGGGAACTCATAAATACCAACTACTGCCTCATAAGTTGGAGAAACAAAGACTTCAGGTTTATACTCAGTTAACTGAATATTAAACTCACTAAACCTCTTATTTTCCTTTTTTCTTTAACTGGAATTACTGCTAACTTAATAATGCTTTTATTTTATTATTACATATATAAAATCCTGAACTGGTGACACTAAATATATCATTTGTAACATTAAGAATGATAAAATATAAGATGATAAAAAATCAGAATCTAGAGACTGCAAATCCAGATATGGCAGGCAGCTTTTAAAATAGCCTACAATGCCATACTTTATCATGATGGCTTGGTGTAATCTAGCACTGCCACCACACTGGGGATACAAGTAAGTGTGGATGCTATTAGAAGGGGGCATCCTGGAGGCAGGTATCCTAGGAAGAGAAGTGTGTTATGTGCCTAACAGGTAAGAATAGTATATATTAAACAGCAGCCTATGAAAGTGGGTACCTTCCACTGGGCTCTTTCCAAATAAAGCACTTTCTGTAGGCATTATTTTCTTCTGAGACTCTACAAACCTCTAGCTATAAATAATTAAACTATAACTTGACATCTGGCCCAAAAGCAGCTATGATAAGCTGGACACAAGGAAAACCCAATAGTCTATAAGGAGGCCTGGTATAAGAATTCTGCTCTGTGGGGGTAAGTGATCTTTATTAGACAGTGACTAAATAATCCAAATAGATCCTCTCTCTAAGAAGTATAATGGAAGATATAAAGTGTTACAAAGAAAAAAGTCAGTAAGAAAAGTCATGGCCTATAGAGAAAGTATGTAGAAAGAATGGGGGTGGCAGACTGTCAGTGACAGTGGTAAAAGTGGTAGTAATAAAGAAAGCTGAAGTATAAAGATGGAAGGCCCTTAAAGCCGGTATTATCCCTGAATAACTTTGCAATTCTCCATGAGGCCTAAAAGGCAATTTTCTGTGCCTCCTCACTATTCTGTATATTCTTCCAATAAACTCCCAACAATAAAAAGATAGTATCTTTGGGGCACCTGGGTGGCTCAGTTGGTTGGGCGGCTGCATTTGGCTCAGGTCATGATCCTGGAGTCCCGGGATCGAGTCCCGCATCGGGCTTCCTGCTCGGCAGGGGGTCTGCTTCTCCCTCTGACCCTCCCCCCTCTCATGCTCTCTCTCTCTCTCATTCTCTCTCTCAAATGAATAAATAAAATCTTTAAAAAAAAAAATAGATAGTATTTTTGTCCTAGAAGTTATACAATTATTTGTGAAAGGATGTCAATATATCCTTTGAAATCCAAGCTAGATTTCTCTATGGTTCTTAGCAATACTGCTATGAGGTATTATTGTCCATCTGCTCTGATATAATCCTAAAACTATTTTCCAACTCTACTTATTAGGTATTATAATTTTTCTCAGTTCTAAGGCAGTTGATTTTTATTTTTTAGTTACTAGTGAGGCTAATACTGAACTCTAGTGCTTACTATATTTATTGCTTTAACATAATAAACCATGCAATTATTTTCACATGGAGTAGCTGAACACCAACGGCCAGAAGTGCATAGGTATGTTATTAATCAAAATGGTTCATTTGACAATGAATACCTTGGTTTCAGCTTAATGGTTAAAAATGGCAGATATGATTTTTGGCTTGGGGGAAAATATTTAGGGACTTTTAAAGAGATTAGGTTCAAATAGCAAAGTCCAATAAAGAAAAACTGTAAACTGACACATGGGTGAAAGATATACATATACACTTACTTTTCAATAAGCTCAATTTGGTCTAGATATAAAAAGGTGCATGTTACCACTTATAACAGATGCTACATTCTTTGCACATATAGTTCCTTTAATCCTAACATCCCTGCCTAGTAGGGATTTCTTCCTAGTCCCTTTTTATACATGAGAAAACCATCAGAGAGGTGAGACAAAGTGTCCAAGATACACAGTGAAGTAGAAGCGCTGATATGTGGACCCAGATCAGAATGACTCAAAAGCCAAAACTTTCCACTATACCATACTAGATTACTCTGGATCAGGATCATTGTTCCAAGTTTTAAATGTGAAATATGATCAAGAAAGAAAGAAAGAAAGAGAGAGAGAGAGAAAGAGAGAGAAAGAAAGTAGACTAAAAATTAAAATGATTTTTCACTCTAAAATCTATAATCAAATTGGTTAAATAAGACAGTATAAAATGACAATAGCTGGTCATGAAATTTCACTCAATTGTGCTCAACACTATTATTAAGTACCTTGGCCAGTTTCTCAGGGATAAGTTCTTCTTTTGGCCCTCCAATTTCCTCATCATCATCATCCTTTTTCTTTTTCTGATTTCTCTGCTGCTTTTCTTTTTCTGCATTTTTTTTCTCTTCTTCTATCTGGGCTTTCTTTTGAGCTCTTCTTTGTTTATTACGTAGCTTCTTTAGCTCTTTGTCAGACATGTTTGCTGTAGGCAATATGTGTTAATTAATTAAAAGCATTATTAGTAATGACCAATCACTAACATTCTCATTAAAACTCCCATAAAAAATATTACATGTTATACATGTTCATGTGCCTATGTGTACCTAGCCATTTAATGGTTCCACATTCGATAGAGAACACTGTGATCTCTTCAAAAAAATGTTTTGAAACCAGGTGGAGACCTGGTGCCACAACCACAGCAAAACATAAAAGCATACAAATTCCTCCAGCAATATACTTGCAGTTCTAGAAATGTAACAAGCTGTCTCATATTTCTCTCATAATTTCTATGGCCTTAGACTATGCTTTTTCTTAGTTATGCCTCTCTAACCTTGTCAGTTATTTATTCTCTACTCAGTGCTGCCACTATGACATATATTTTACTTGTCACAATACTTCATTTATACATGTGGATCTCTTTTAGACTGTGAACTCCTTGGTGGAAGAGACCCTGTCTTACTTGTAATTTTTGTATTCTCAGGGCCTAGCAGAATATACAGAAAATACTCAAATATTTGTTGATGGAATAATAAATAACTATATGGCAAATTAAAAGCTTGACACTGAAAATTAACAATAGCTTTTGTGGTATAAACTACGAAATGTCTCAAGGGAAAGACTGGAAATCACAAATATGAGATAATAAAGTAAAAAATCTATTGTTTAGTCTTCAAGCAATAAATCTGAAAGTTACATGTGCAACTGGTATTTATTTGGGCAATACTTATTGATTGTGAGAAATGAAAAAGGTCAATCTAAAATATACCATCATAGCGTGATTTTCAAATATGCCCATAAACTCTTTCCTTCAAAAGGTTGAGCCTATTTCCCCTTCCCTTAATTGTGGCCTATACTTAACTCACTTCCAACGAATGGAATATGCTAGAAATCAAAGTGTATGACATCCAAGATCAGAACATAAAAGCATGGTGGATTCCTCTTTGCTTTCTCTTGGGCCACTCAGAAGAAACCAACTGCCATGTTGTGAAGATACACAAACATGGAAAGACCCAAGTGGCCAAGAATAGGCCTCCAGCCATGAGAGTAAGCCATCTTGGATTCTCCAACTCAAATCAACCCTTCAGAAGCAGATTCTCCAACTCAAATCATCCCTTCAGAAGCCTTTGGCTGCCATCTTCATTTCAATCTCCTGAGAGCACCCACATCTTTCAAAATCATACAGCTAAGTGACTTCTGAATTCCTGGCCCACAGTAACTCTGAGATAATATATGTCTGTAGCTATGTGTAGGCAATCTGTTACGCAGCAACAGATAACCGAGGCAGATTTTGGTATCTGGAAGTGGGGTGCTGCTGCAATAAAAACCTAAAATGTAGGACTGACTTTGGTTCGAGTATGGCAAAAGGTGGAAAAACTTGGAAAAAGCATTAGTGGAAGCTCAAAGGACCCTAGACTATTTAATAGAGATTGGATTTTGAAGAGGCTGCAAGTGACACATGTTATAGTCATGTACAGGCAGAAAGTTTAATAACATGTATTTAATAACATCATAAAATACGTCAAATGAACTGAGTGATTAGCTAGAGGGATTTCCAAGCTAAAAAAAAGAGGGCGTAGTTAAGGTAGCACCTGATTCCTCTTGCAGATTGTAATTAAAATGCAAGAGAAAGAAACAAATGTAACAAGGACTTGACAGTTTTGAAAATTCTTAGCCTCTTCAAAAATGGCTGCTGACCAAAGGTTAAATTCAGAGAACTGCCAAGAAAATATGTCAACAGAGAAAGCAGAGTTTGGCTTTAAAATCCTTTAAAACTCAGAACTCAGAAAGATGGTACTTCAGCAGTTACTGGTCACCCAAAAGGCTCTTTTCTCTTAAAAATTTTAAGGGTATGATTCACTGATCCTTTCAAACAACAGAACTTCTAAGAAACTCAAGGGTGCTGTCCTCTCAGCAAAAGCTCAAGGTAGACAAAGATATTCATGCATGTGGCTTCCAGTAAGATTCACAAAAGATCCATAGATTTTAAGAGAATTCTATGGGCAGAAACATAGCAAATTTGGACTGAAAGGAACAGAGATAGTACAAAAGAACCCCCAAATTTTGGAAGCAGACTGAAAAACTACTCAGGTGCAAACAAATGCTAACTTTTTAAAAATTAATTTTTTTAGTAATCACTACACCCAACATTAAGGCTTGAACCCACACCCCAAGATCAAGAGTTGCAAGCTCTTCCAATTGAGCTGGCTAGGCACCCCACAAATGCTAACTTTTAAGAACAAGGAAAGAAGATGCAGAAGGTGGAGCCAAGAAACCACAGCATAGAACCAGGAACCATTAAGAGAATTAGTCCTACATCATGAGTCCTAATCAAAGAACTGCTACCCTATACCCAACTGGACTTAAGAACTGACATAACCAGTAACTCCTGTGTGCCTCCCATTTCCCCTTCACCACCCCCTTTTGATCAAGAATATTCCTCTGCAATCAATTTATATTGGACATGTACTTGGCACAGGATTTCTTTAAGATTTATTTATTTGAAAGAGACGAGAGAGAGACTAAGCAGGGAGAGTGGCAGAGGGAGAAGCAGATTCCCCACTGAGCAGGGAGCGACGCAGAGCTCGATCCCAGGATGCTGGGATCATGACCTGAGCCCACAAGAGATGCTTAACAGACTGAGCCACCCAGGTGCCCCTGGTACAGGATTTCATATCAAGAACTATACTTGAAGAGCTATACTAGCTATACTAAATCAGAACCATATTAAAGAAATCTCATCAGCACCAGCACCTCATACACATATATAACTTACATTCTGGACTTTGAGCTAATGCTGTAATGGAATGAGACTTTTGAAGGCCTTGGAAGGGGCAAGTGTATTTTGCATGTAAGAATAATATAAATAGGGTGCCTGGGTGGCTCAGTCAGTTAAGTGTCTGCCTTTGGCTCAGGTCATGATCCCGGAGTCCTGGGATCGAGCCCTGCATCACTCCCTGCTCAGCGGGGAGCCTGCTTCTCCCCCTTCTCCCTGTTCCTGCTCTCTCACGATCTCCGTCTCTCTCTCTCCAATAAATAAATAAAATCTTAAAAAAAAAAAAAGAATAATGTAAATAATTTGTGTCAGAATGCAGAATATGGCAGTTAAAAATATGACTACAAATTGTATGATTCTTCTCCCACTCAAATATAGGTTAGACTTGGTGACTCACTTTTACCAAACAGAACATGTAGGAGGTGATGGGGTGTTATGTCGAGAGAGTAGAACATTAAAAGTGTTGTGGCTTCTTCCTTGCTCTCATGGCTGGCTACTATGCCTTGAGGAACTGAAGAAACCCTCCAGAGAGACTAACATATTAAGGCCACCTGCCAAAAGCCATGTGAGTGAGTCATCTGGGAAATGGATCTTCTAGCCCTAGTTAAACTTTCAGATGATTGTAGCCCCAATCAACATTTTTTTTTAAAAGATTTTATTTATTTATTTGAAAGAGTAAGAGAGAAAAAGAGCCCACAAGCAGGGGGAGTGGGAGAGGGAGAGGGAGAAGCAGACTCTCTGAGCAGGGAGCCTGATGCGGGGCTCGATCCCAGGACCCTGATATCATGACCTGAGCCAAAGGGGCAGATGTTTATCCAACTGAGCCACCCAGGTGCCCCCCTCCCACAACCCTCAGCCAACAATTTAACTATAACTTTATAAGAGACCCTGAGCTGGAACAACCTAGATGCTTCTAAATTCCTGAACTATGGAAATAGTTGTTTTCAGCTGCTAAATTTAGGGAAATTTATTATGTGTCAATACACAACAACCTTCAAAAACAAAGGCACACCAGTTTCTCTTTTTCCTAGTAAAGAAGCCCTTACTACTAAAAAAGAAAATTTCAAACAAGGACCAAAAATTACATTCTCAAAGTACAAGACATTTATAAATGAATAACCACAAAAATTCTGGCCTTTTAATGACTTGTAAAATAACTGCTACCACTTGCTTCCTTACTACATACCAGATACCATGCATGCATTATTTTACTTAATATCCTCAATAATCTCATTGATTAGAGTATAATATTATTTTATGTATGAGAAAACTGAGGTTTCAGAGGAAAAATATTAACTCAAGAGTAATAACAAAAGGCAGAATAAGGATTTAAATCCACTTCACTCTGACTCCAAAGTCTGGCTGGGCTCTTTCCTTCCACTATGCTACACCAGGAGTCAATAATCTTTTTTTATAATGGGCCAGATACTAAATATTTTCATCTCTGTAAGCCATGGGTCTCTGGTGCAAAAAAAACTCAGCTACTGTAGCACAAAATTCACCATAAATAATACATAAACAAATAGGCTCAGCTACATCCCAATAAAACTTCATTTATCAAATCAAACTGCAGTACGGATCTGGTCCACTGGCTATTTTGTGATCTTATTCTATATTATCTCCCACTGCCTTGAAAGGACTCACCCAGTTTATAATAACAGAGTTGCCATACAAAAATAGAAAAAGGAATAACCGCATCAGAAGTTAATATAGAAATTAAGAATTCAAATCCTGTTTCACTTAATGTAGCACTATTTATCTGGATAAGCATGGTCTCAACTTTACATGAATTTTTACTTGTGTGAACATAATAGAGATCAGAATTTTCACTTAGAAGGATCCAGAGAATTCTACTATGCTAGAATATTGCACTATCTTAAAAATAAAAAATTGGTGTGTATATGTATGTGTATGCATGCATATATGTATATACATAGCAAACAACACCTAAACCTAGACTACTCTATACAGCCAAATCAACATTCACTTAAGAAGGCAAAATAAATCTGGCCACGTTAGTAAGACTCTTTTAAGTTTACTGAAAAGATAGGGGTGCCTGGGTGGCTCAGTCGTTAAGCATCTGCCTTCGGCTCAGGTCATGATCCCAGTGTCCTGGGATGGAGCCCTGCATCAGGCTCCCTGCTCTGCAGGAAGTCTGCTGCTCCTTCTCCCACTCCCCCTGCTTGTATTCCCTCTCTCACTGTGTCTCTGTCAAATAAATGAATAAAATCTTAAAAAAAAAAAAATTTACTGAAAAGATAAAAACCTAAGAAGCAAAAAATAACTTCTCAACCAAATAAAGGGTAACTACCAGATATTTACTACAAATAGCAAGCTTTATGGTGGACCATTAGAAACATTATGTCTAAGATAAAAAAGGCAGCAAGTATACTACTGTTTCCATTAATTAGCAGTTTCAGCAACCCTCACCAATGCAATAAGGTACAAAAAAGAGAGGTATAAATAATGAAAGAAAACAAACTACCAATGTTTACAGATTAATATAACAGCTTACATAAACAATTTTTTAAAAAATAAGCTGAAAAAACTACTAAACCTAATATCAGAGTTCAATAAGGATACCAACTTGACAAAAACTATAATATTCATTTAGAATACTGTAATGGAAAAAAAAGACATGTAGAGATAATGCTAGCAGTAAATTCACCAAAGTTATATAATTACACAAACAGAAATAGGAGATACAATGCATTCTAGCATGCAAAGATTCGATATTATTTAAGATATCCCCACCCCAAATGGTAATCCGTATCTCAAATGCAATTTAAATTAAAAACTCCAAAAGAGGGGCGCCCTGGTGGCTCAGTTGGTTAAGCGACTGCCTTCGGCTCAGGTCATGCTCCCAGGGTCCTGGGATCAAGCGCCACATCGGGCTCCCTGCTCAGCGGAGAGCCTGCTTCTCCCTCTCCCACTCCCCCTGCTTGTATCCCTGCTCTCGCTCTCTGTCAAATAAATAAAAATCTTAAAAAAAAAAAAAAAATACACCTCCAACTTTCCGACAGACAAGGTAATTCATATAAGCAAGTTCATATAAAAGCAAGAAAATTCTAAAGACATAGTATTGGATTTTAAGAAGAGACAAAGAGATCATAAGAACAGAAACCTGTATACTAATGTCAATACCACAGTTTAATGTCTTTACAGGAATTTCTGATGTATGTGGGAACCGACACCATACCCACAACCCACTACGCTGTATTTTCACAGTTTAGTTCATGATAAAGGTGGCATTTTATTTTTTTATTTTTAAAGATTTTAAGTAATCTCTACACCCAATGTGGGGCTCGAACTCACAACCCAGAGATCGAGTCGCATGCTCCACAGACAGCCAGGCAGGTGCCCCTTTTTAAATCAGTGGGGAATATGACAACCTATCAAAAATACTGTTGAGAAGTCAGCCGTCTATCTAGGGGTAATAAGCTACGTTCTACTTCACATCATTATATAACAATTAACTCCAGATGAGGGGTGCCTGGGTGGTACAGTCAGATGAGCATCCAACTCTTGGTTTTGGCTGGGGTCATGGTCTCGGGGTCATGGGATGGAGCCCTGTGTCTGCTAGGGATTCTCACTCACCCTCTCTCTACCCTTCCCCCCACCCTCTCAAGATAAATAAATAAATCTTTAAAAAAATTAACTCCAGATGATTGTAAACGTAACAGAATATTGTAAGGAGGGGGGAAAATCAGAGGGGGAGACGAACCATGAGAGACTATGGACTCTGAGAAACAAACTGAGTGTTCTAGAGGGCAGGAGGTGGGGGGATGGGTTAGCCTGGTGATGGTATTAAAGAGGGCACATACTGCATGGAGCACTGGGTGTTATATGCAAACAATGAATCATGGAACACGACATCAAAAACTAATGATGTAATGTATGGTGATTAACATAACATAAAAAAAAGAATATTGTAAGGAAACACAGAAGATAAATATCTTCTAAAATAAATACATTTTAAATTCTGAAGTAAAAAAGCCTTTCTATGCAAGACTTAGAAGCCACAAAAGACTAAAGAAATTTTATCTCATATAAATGAATACTTTTCCATAATAAAAGATAGCTACCATAAAGACCAAAGTAAAACAGGAAGAAAATTTCTGTAATACCTAAACAAGGATTAAAGTCCTGAACATGCAGAGAACTTCTACAAACCAAGTTGAAAAATAAAATGGGAAAAAGACATGAATAGGCAATTCATACAAGAAAGCCAAAGGCCACATGAAAACATACACAGATGTTCCATTCTTAAAAATCTAGGAATTAGGGGCGCCTGGGTGGTTGAGTCAGTTAAGCGTCTGCCTTCAGCTCAGGTCATGATTCCAGGGTCCTGGGATTGAGTCCCATAATGGGCTCCCTGCTTGGCAGGGAGTCTGCTTCTCCCTCTACCCTTCTTCCTTCTTGCGCATGCTAATAAATAAAATCTTAAAAAAAAAAATAAATAAATCTAGGAATTATAAGGGCACCTGGGTGGTGCAGCCAGTTGAGTGTCTGACTCTTGATTTCAGCCTGGGTCATGATCTTGGGGTTGTGAGATCGATCCCTGAGTCAGGCTCCACACTCAGCGCAAAGTCTGCTTGGGACTTTCTCTCCCTCTGCCCCACCCCCCAGATGTACACGCACACACACTCTTTCTCTAAAAATAAATAAATCTCTAAATAATCTAGGAATTATAAATCAGATTATTTTCCCCCAAATAATGAAAATGTAAAGGATGGATAATTTTTTGTGTTAGCAATAAAGGAAAAGCTCAGCTCAATAAAGTAAAAGATAAGCTCAATACTGTGGCAATAAAAACTGATGAACCTTTTAATTAAGGAAGGCAATGTGACACTATTTCAAATTCTTATACTCTTTAACCCAGTAATTTCCACTTCTAACAATCCACGCTAAATAAACAAGTACAAAATGATATACAAGGACATTTACTATAGCACCATAATGGTGAGGGAAAAAAACCCACATAGGTTCCTACATAGCCTTTAAAATGACTGATGATTGTAGTAAGTTATGTCCAGATATGGAGCAACACTATGAAAAAATAAGTTGCAGAATACTGGAGATAATATTACTCATTTATGGGGCTAGAAAAATAAAACAAATGTAAACCAAACAACCTCAAAGAACGGCCCTGATATGTGTGTGTGGAGTTTACATACACATATAACTGAAATATGTAATTGTGTACAAAGGCAATTGAACCTTTTATAGAGATAGCGATAACCTTTGAAAGAAGATTATCTATGGGTATGCAGAATAGTGAAAGGGGATTTTCACATTTGCTAGTGTATTTCTGAATTGTTTTAACTTTGTATAGAGTTAATTGTCTATTATTTGAATAATCTGAAGAAGAGGAGAAAGGCAGGAGGAGTGAACAGAAAGATAAAAGAAGCCACAGGATCACAGCTCTCAGCTTCAACTGTAATTGTTTTGTAGATTCTTACTGACATTTTCTTTCTAGTTAAAGAAGCAACAACACGTAGAGGGTCAAATGAAATCTATACAAGGGTTTCAATGTGTGATTTGAAATTTTAATAAAAATTAACAAAAGGATCCAAAGGTCTTTATCAGGAAGAAGGCTACAGAAAACCACCAACCGTAACTTCAGAAGAGGAATAAGCTCAGGACTGAATAATAAAATCTGACACACTTTTTCCGCCACCTCATGTAACATTTTTGCCATGAACAACTCACAAAATATTTGGATGTATATTTATATCCTTCTACATGCCTGTATCATTTTTATTCTGAGAACCTTTCCCAAATAATTATCTATGGAAGACTATACATTCTGGCATCATGATATAAAAATAGCACTTTAAAAACTGGCCAAATGATAAATTATTAGGCAATCTTACTAGTTTAATTCCAAACTGGCTTTTAATGTTCAAGCAATTTTCACCTTTCAGTAGGTTAATTATAAATAACTATTACAAAGAAGAACAGAATAACGAGATATACTGACAGCCAACACTAATGTAGAGTGCCGACACTAACGATAGTTAGCAATTTACAGTACTGGGTAAACCAGATTTTAAATGTTAAACTCATGAAATTCAACTTCTTAAAAGCTAATGATCGGTTACAAATTAAATTCTTGCTTCACTTTTCAAAGTATAAACAGTATTTTTCTTTTATTGCTTAGGGAAATCCACAAAATGTCCATCATCATTTTCTAAGCATGTATAACATCTTCCCACAAGGTGCTCACTAAAAAGCTCAAAAAAAATCTACGCTACACAAAAATACAAAGACACATATACACACCATAGCAAATAATAAGAAATCTTTGAATGTTATACCTGTATCAGCTTCATGTTCTTTATTCTCATCTGTAAGGGGGTTGTCATGAAGTTTCAAATAAATCTCTATAGCAATTCTTGCTGCTTTAAAGTAAAATGGATGCTGTCGAAGTACATCTTCTAGTTTTAGTAAGTCCACATACGATCTAAGGGTAATCTTCCTCATACAGTATGTATGAAAGTCAAACTGGTCGTCAGTGATTTCTATAAAATGCTAACAAAATTATTTCTTTTATTATACTGAAGTATAACAATGTCAAAGAAAACTACAGAAATCAAACTCTCAGAATTACTTGTTTTCCTATGCATGAAAAAATAAGATAAAAAGATATTAAAAATTACTATCACCCAATATAAATACTTTGCATATCAAATAAGCAAATATAATTGGTATCCCCTAGCACAGTATATGGCATATACCAAGCACTGAATTATTTGGTGAATGAAAAGGAAACACATGATTTGAAATATATGTATTTATTCCTTCCTTAAATCATACTTAAAGCTAGCATGACAAATCAAACATAATTTATTAATATACATAATGATGTAGTACATTTACACATTAAACATTCAGTTTTTATATTTAGAATGACCTGCAAAGACTAAATGTAGTATTTGGTAATTTTTCTAAGAATACAAATTTGAGTCCTACACAGTGTTATGCTGGCTACAGAAATACTGTATAAAGGATTCAAAGCTTGTATCTTAGGACTATCAAGGGTATACATCACCAATCAACCCCTTAACAAACAGCTTTCTAGGATAACTTAATGAGCTTTGTATTACTGAAGATGGAGCAATTCGAAACATTCAAACATCAATAAACACACAGCCAAGCTACAAACTTTCTATCAAGTTTTTCACATGAAGAGTAGACAATGGGCAAGTCTGCTGAAAATGTAGTCTATAACATTTCCATCAAAAAATGAAAAAACATGAGCACTGATATTTAGAAATCACTTACTGTGAATTATAAAGAAGAAAAAACTATAGTTGTCCAAAACCTTCAACATATTACAATAAAATGAGAAACTCATATATATATATGGTACTTACTCTCTCAATCTCATGACATTTCTTAAGTGCTTCACCAAATTTATTCATTGCCTTATAAGCCTGGGCACATTCTGTCTGGAACCACATGCATTGCATTTCATTCAAATTCTCTACCGCTGATGTTCCTTCCTATATGAAAATATTTATGCATTCAAGACCATTTCTTACCAAATACATCATTTCACCATAGCATTTAAGAAGGAAAATATAGTCAATTGATTTGAATTTTTTCAAAATAACTTTCTTTTTAACTGTTTTCAGAGTAAGAGGGAACTGTTATTATGTGTAAGAAACTGGAATTATATTTCTAATCACTGAAAAAATGTACCTTTGTAAATAATCAAAACATCTACATAACTGGGGTTGGAGAATAACATAAGAAAGAGAACACTAGCACACAGCAGGTAGTCAATTAACATTAGCTCCTTTCACCCCTAAAAATTCATCTGAACATACATCAGTATAAATCAGAGTTAAATAACCCACTGTACAACCAACTAAAAAGAAAATTATGTTTTATACTAATTTTGATTTCAGTTTCTTTCTCCTAAGGTAATTTAATTAAAATCCTATTTTGATACTAAAAATACTAGAAAAAAAAAATTGAAAAATAAGCAAGATATACAAGTATAAACTATTCATAAGAACACTAGCTGTACAAACCCTTGTAAACTTTGAGCACATTTCTTCAGCCTCTTTTATCAGATTGGCTTTTAGCATGTACTTTGCACACTTGGAATTGATAAATCTGTCTGCTGTGTCCAAGGCCTGGGCCTCATCCATCCACCTCGCAGCTTCTCTAATATTTCCAGCATGCTTATAGAAAAGCAAAATAAACCAGTCAGTATGCTAATTTTACTATGCAGGTAATTAGTTACCTATTGATAAGTAACTAAAACACAAATAAAAAAAAGATATTCTTCTGACTGATCTTAAGACCCTAATCAATGTAGATGCATACATTTTGATACTTTTCTGGCCATGCAGAATACAGGCTTTCTGACAGTAAAGACTTGTTTTAATAATATTGTTTACTGTTACACCTCACTGTCTTTATCAGTGTCTGGCACATAATGAATACTCAAAAACAATGGTTGAATTTTAAGAATAAATAATTAAAATCTTTAAGTCAGAACAAGAGAAAGTTCATAAAAGGCATCATGGCTGAGTATCAGGGAAATTCTGTTAACATACAACAATGCTTATTTTAAAAAATTATTCATCAACATTGAAAAAAAAAAAAAGGGCAAAGATATTGGCTAAATTTCTAACCTAAAGCAACCAGGGAATATTACTGCCTATTACTGGACATTCCACGATGTGTTTTAATTACATTACTAGTCCATTTGTCAAAGCCACAAAACTAATGAGCATAACCTGGCTTTGAAAAGTGCTTTTAAAATAATACTTAATTTTATTGTTTTTGGTAAATAAATTTTAAGTTTATAACCTCTTCCTTAAGACCTATTATTACTAATTTGTATTTGTATTAAGAAAAAGAAGAGCCAACTTTAAGATGATGCTAAAACATATGACTGGAGATTCTCAAGTAAGACCAAGAAGTTAAGAAGACAAGTAAAATAGTAAAATCTTCAGTTTCATTTCATTAAGATTACCAGATACTACTGATCATGGTCATACTCAAGTGTTAATAGAAACAAACATGTCGCAACGAATTACTTTAGAGCATCTATACTGTTACTACTTAAAACCAAGAAAATAACCAGACATGTGTGTGAATGTATAAGAATATGTAATATGAATAACCACATATCTGAATAACCATATGCATGTATGTATATCTGTGTGTATATATAGACATATAAATGAGTAAATTATCATGACCATGACAAATCTAAAAGTAATCAGACTGAGAAATGTTCTATAGTTATTCCAGGTTTTAGAAGTCATCAAATATATCATTTTTATTACAGCTTTTAGAATCTACAAATTATAGAAAAAAGTTTTTATAAGACTCATTACTTTATAAAAAAGCGGGAGGGAAGATTTTTACCTTATAGATTTTAGCTTTCACAAGAAAGAGTTCTATCAATGTAGGTGTACTTTCAATAGCGGTATTTATGTATTCCAGAGCAATCGATGGCTGACCAATTTTGTCATAATGTTGTGCCAAGTAGTACTGGACCCAAAGTAATGTGGTTGGTGGTTCCTCTTTTCCATCATCTTTAAAAAGTGGGAGAGGTGGGTGGGAGAGGAAATAAACCAAGATTAATCATTACATATATTAAGAGAGTACCCACCTCCAAATGGCTTTATCTTTATTAATAAGGAAAAGTAGTTTGAACCATTTATTTATGTATCTAGCTATAAAACCATCCTTAAATTCATAAGATCTTTGGAAGGGACCATGTTGTCTGTTCTGTATCATTATAGCCCCTAACACATTACCTTGAATTTAGTAAGAACTTTATATAATAAATATGGCAGATAAATGAGATCAAAGATATAAAAAATTACCCAAATAAAGAAACCGAAAGGAATGGGGGGGTAGGGGTGGGGGAGACAAGTTGTGCTAGTACTATGAAAGTGTAAAGATCAGGATATTATTTATGAGGGGCGAAAAAGGTATCAGAAAAAATTTTGATTTTCCATTAATGTGAGGTTTAAAAAAAAAAAGGCCTGACTGCTTAATTGGGTTTCTAGCTAATGTACTAAACTATACAGAAATATACTTGTGATGTGGTTGAGTTTTGGGTGATTATATTAATATATTCTAACATTATGCTGATATGCAATGATGCGTAATTTAGGCTGAATAAAAACTATACCCAAAAAATGAGATAAGTAAAAATGCTTACTCTACATTTTAGTTCATAATTTAATTTTTATACACTCACAAGAAAATGTGTAAGTTAAATATAAAACCCACACATTATAAAATACTTTTTAAATACCAATATCTAAAACCTAAGAACTGTTATTTGCTTTCAAAGAAAGCAATAGATTGCTTATTTTTATCCTAGTAAAAGCAGGATGGCTCAGTGGACAAACAATAGGAGTGGAACTCACCAACTCCCGATCTGATAGATCTGCAACTAAAGTGCTGCATATTCTTGGGCATGTCATTGAACCTCTTCCACATTTGTAAAATATGTAGGAAAATGCTGATAATCAAAGGAACATCATGATGATTAACCAATGAAACCATGGTAACGCCTTCTAAAAAGTATTATTAAAATTAATCTGAGACCTAGAAACAATAACCCAAAAGCAATGAGCACCCTAGGTCCCATACTGGGGTTTCCCACTGTAAGAACCAGGGCTCCTTTGGAAAAACAATTGATTCCAGGTCTGCTATGGGCAGTATACCAGATGAGCTGGAATATCGTGTCATACCAAACTGCAAAAAAGCTATCAACTACTACACCATGGTATGTGAAGGCTAGAGCCATGTGAAACTGCAATGATTTAAAACATCAAGTATGTTTAAACCCATGAATTCATAATACCTTTAAAATATGCACTGGCATCTTTGAAGGATGCTACTAAATTCATTATTTTAAAAACTGGTAAAGAACAACAACAAAAAGTAGGAGATAGAGGGAAAAGAAGCAGCATTTATCTTGCTTTTCCTATATAAAAACCAAAATACTGGATAAACAGGTAACAGAAGGGAAATGTCTCTTGTAAGATAACAGAAGATGAATGATAGACTATCACCCGTTTGTAATTCCTGACAGTTGCTAACATACAAAACAAACACTAAATGCCTCCTGAGGGAAGAATATACTACCACCCTCCACCCATGAAATAACCTTGTTCACCCCCTATATTTAAAAGGAAACAAACAAAAAAAAGTGAATCTCATTAATCCTCTACTCAGACCCATCCATTAGAAGCTTCTGCAAGGATGGAAATGTTCTATATTTGCCCTGGCAAATATGGTAGTAGCAACTGGCTTTACACAGTTACTGAGCAGCACCTGAAATGTGGCTACTGCAACTGAGGAACTGAATTTTTAATTTTATTTAATTTAAAAAATTTTAATAGTCACACGTGGCTAATAGCTATTATACTAGACACCACAGCTCTACATCCAACTACCAATTTATAACAAATTCAGAGTACAGAGGAATAACATGTTAAGCAACACCATGAGAGTCCATTCAGCAAAATCTGGACTGTCGAAAAACTTAAGAAAAAAAACTAATTTTTTAAACAGACTGCAGGAAAAAGAGCAAATAGAAAACCTATAGATTTTTTTATAAGAGAGTTGAGACATATCAAACTCGAAGTACAGATTTCATATGGATCCTCATTCAAACAACTTCAAAGCCAAAGAAGAAAAAAATGACATTTCTAAGATAACTGGAAATGTAAGCATAGACTTTTGTCTTTGATCTTAACAAAGTATTAATGTTCAGGTGTGGTGATGATACTTTGGTTATGATCGTTAGAATACTGAAATAGTCACAGATAAAATGATGTGATGTTTGGGATTTGCTTCAGAATAACATGCGAAAAGAGGGAAGTAGGTAAGAATATAGATGAAATAGGTTTTCCCATGAGTTAAAAACTATTGAAACTGGATGATGGGTAAATGATGGAGGATCATTGTATGATTAGATCTAGTTTTGTAAATGTTTTAAATTTTACATTTTTTTCCAGTAAGATAGTATGATTCTCTTAACCAAATATTTTCACACTATGTGCAAATTAATGCATCTCCATCTTAAAAAGAAAAAAGTTTAAATATACTAAGCTTACTGTCTAAATAATGAGTAATACTGACCTTCTGATTAAGAATTTCATAATATATTAAAAATTCCAGGATATTTTTAAAACATAAAACTTGAGCACTTACCATTAGGGTTAAATAATCGGCAGCTTTTTAAAGAGGTTTCATAACCTACTACTAATTCTTCTATGATTGCCACCTAGAGTACAAACACACAAGCACACTTTAATAAAATATATATACATGCAGTTACCATTCTTGTACAAAACATGTTATTTACTATTTTAAAGGGCTACATCAACATTCCAAAACATGCGCACGCACACATACACTCATGTACACACCCTCTTATAAAACCTCTTAACCTATGGATAAAAACTTAAAAGCACGTAAACCATACATTTTTGAAGGTATTAAGATATAACTTTCGGGGTGCCTGGGTGGCTCAGTTGGTTAAGTGCCCGACTCCTGATTTTGGTTCAGGTCATGATCTCAGGGTCCTGGGACTGAGCCCCACATCGGGCTCTGCGCTCAGCAGCAAGTCTGCTTGTCCCTCTCCCTCTGCCCCTCCCCCTGCTCGTGCCCTCCCTCCCTCTCTCTCAAATCAATAAATTCTTTAAAAAAAAAAAAAAAGAGGGGCGCCTGGGTGGCTCAGTTGGCTAAGCAACTGCCTTCGGCTCAGGTCATGATCCTGGAGTCCCAGGATCGAGTCCCGCATCGGGCTCCCTGCTCGGCGGGGAGTCTGCTTCTCCCTCTGACCCTCCTCCCTCTCATGCTCTCTGTCTCTCATTCTCTCTGTCTCAAATAAAAAAATAAATAAAATCTTTAAAAAAATAAAATAAAATAAAATAGATAAATAAAAATAAAATTTTTTTTAAATACCTTTGGTTTCTTCTACAGCAAGTTTATCACAAATCTGCTTTTCATAGGTACAAAGATGTTCCAGGGCTTCTCTATAGAGACCTGCTTCCCGAAGAACTTGGTTCTGATATAAAAGGAGTTCACTATATTCATAATCCACTTTATCAGGGGATGTCTATATATGGATATAAAGAATACTAACAGTAAGAATTTTGTTTTCGTATTAGAAAACTGTTTATACACTCAAAATAGATAAAAGAAATCAAAGGATAATAACTGATAAAATTCATTTGCTAAAAATTCTTAAATATCTGTCTAGAGAGCAACTAAGTAAAAAAATGACAATATTAACTTATAACTCACTGAATAAAGTAAGAATCCCTAAGTCCTTAAGAAGTAAGTAGGGGAGAAAGGAAAGCTCTTACTTAACAGTAGAATGTAAAATAATAAATCTAGAAAAAATAAGAGAGTTAGAGAATCACCACTTTGCAACTATCATAGAACAGTTGATTCAGGCAAGAACCACAATCGATGAATGTTAAAATTAGTGGTAAGTTTGATGAAGAATAGGCAAGAAAATCTCAAACTGTTTACTAAATACAAAGAGGAAAAAAATAACAATTTTTAAATAAAGAAACCTGACAGACACCACCTTAACCAAGTAATTAAATGGAACAAACAGACCTTACACTTCTCAAAGTGATGAACTGAGAAGGGCTAAACATAACTCCTGTAGTTTCCTGCCAAAAATTCTTAACTATATCTAATAATGAAGAAACAGCAAAGAAATAAAAATTGATGGACATTCTACAAAGCACCTGCTGTACTCTTCAAAAATTTCAATGTCATGAAATACAAAGAAAATCTTCAAAACTTCCAGATTAAATCAGACTGGAAAGAATTGATAACTAAATATAAAGTATGCTTCTAGTAATGGGGGGAAAAATCTTAGAAAGGATATAAATAGGACAATTAATACATTTTGAATATGGGCTGTGGATTAGATAATAACAGTCTATCAATGTTAAATTTCCTAATTTTTGATAATCTACACGGTACTGTGTATACAGTTAATAACTATAGAGTTATTCTTAGGAAGTATCACACTGACAGATTTAGGAGTAGAAGATCATGGTATCTGCATTACTCTCAAATATTTCAGGAAAAAAATTTAAAAAGATAAGTAGATAATAGAAATTGTAAAGTAAATGTGTCAAGTATTAATAATCAGTTAATGTGATTGAACTCCTACCTGGAGTTCTTTGTACTATTCTTGCAACTTTTCTTGAAGTTTGAAAGTATTTCAAAATAAAAAGTTTGCAAGTCTATATACACTTCTTTTTTATCATTATACTTAGAATTAGACCCAGTTTACTAGGTCTGGCTTCTGGCTGTTACCTGTTGTGTTTTCCTAAATTCTTCTAAAATCTTTGCTGCCATTTCATAATCTTCTAATAAGTGGTAAGCAATAGCATAACCAATCCATGATGCTCTCTGTGCAGGGCGAAGCTGAAGTAATTGATACCTCGTTTCCTTTAAAGGGGAAAAAAACCACATTTTTTTCTTAGGTTTACAGTGAAAGCAAATGCTCCTAAAAAGATCATATTAATTTACCCAACAATGCTGAGCAATTTGCAACACAATCCTGGGAATAATAACAGAAAACAGCTTCAGACATCCATATTGTGTAGCTTCATAAGAGCAAAATAATATTTGGTAAGAAGTACAATGAAGCCTCCAAGATAATCTTGTAACTGTTCTAAAACTTAAGACCAGACCGCTTTATTACTTCCTGAACTACTTAAAAAAAAGAGAGACAGGATGGAAAGGAGTACAGCAGAAAAACTTTTTTAAAAATACAGGGCCCAACTACTGAGTTAAGATCTATAGAAAACAACTGAGTAGGTACTACACATGGCTATACAGATCTAAATTAATAGACTGATTTAAGGGTTAAAATACAGGCACAAAGAATAGTCTCAATGGAGGTAAAAAGAAGAAACAAATAGGCTTTCCAGAAAAATGTGAGAACTAAAGGTTGTATTTACATGTTACTAGCAGACAAAGGCATTGCCTATTTGAGGAACGTCAATGTTAATATTGACTGAATTAACTCCATTCTACACAGTAATCCAATTCTGCCTCAGAGTAAAATAATTTATTTTAAAAATCTGATTAGTCCAGTCATAATATACACAATCACTACTAGGAGGAGATGAATAAGATTCAATTAAATTCTGTTTAAGAACGGAAAATTTTGTTTTCAGTAAGTACTCAAAAAAATTTTAAATATTTTAATACTACTTTCCCCTTAGAATAAAAAAATTGGCTATTTTACTTACCCTGTAACCCTCAAGATCTCTCATTTGAATCTGCAGTAAAGAAAGGTCCCTTAAGATTTGAAGATTATCTTTATCCCATTTTAACGCATTCCTATAACACTTAATGGCTTCATCATATTTCTTGTCTGACCTCTGGAGAAGGCCATAAACATGCCAACCTAAAGGATTTAGTTAAGGACACAACCTACAAGTCAAGAAATAATATTCCAATAATATTCCTCAAGAAACTCAGAAAACTACAGCTATTTATAAAAGTATAAGCTTTAAAAAAAGAGAGAGAATATAAAGATAGAAGTTTAACACACTGGAAAACAACACAGCTTTTTGAGCCAAAGAAAATATGTCTCACCTGTCTTATTAGCTGTGACCTTGGTAAGTTAGTCTTGTTATGTTTCCTCAATTATAAAATGTAAATAGAAAGTCTATACAGCATAGTTTCATAACTAAATGGAAAAGACTCGTACAAAATAAATGCTCAATAAATGTTATGAATTATCTATTGAGAGTAAGTGCGCATGCGCACACGAGTGCAGGGTGGGGAGGGCGTGCAGTACGCGGAGGGAGAGGGAAAATCCCAAGCAGGCTCTGCATCACTGGTCTGGATCTCAGGACCCTGAGATGCATAACCGACTGAGCCACCCAGGTGCCCCTGGAATTATCTTTACTTTTAAAAGAAAAAAGAGGGAATGGGTATACATATGACATAATTATTTTACATCATGTACTTTTCTTTAGCTAACAAGATCCTTAGTATAGATCGCTTAGTGCAGTACAAAGTTCCTAAAAGTCAACATAGAAGATAAAAACCACATATAAGATAAAAATTCATTTAGCAAATAATTATTAAAATATCTTAATAATCAGGGTGTAGGTGACCAAAATGGACTATTTCCTGCATTCAAAAAATTTGTAGTAAGGGCACAGATAAGTAAACTGCAGTTGGTTGTAAAAAATGCTATAAAGGGGGGAAATATGTAAATAATCCCACTCCCTTAATACAGGTCCTTTTCACTTTAGATCTTGATTACTGCACAGTCACCCATCCTCCCACCTTCAGTCTCTCTGCTTTTATGCTCTCCAGAGTAATCTTTCTTAAAAACAAACAAACAAAAAACCCCACAAAATCAAAAGAAAATAATTCACTTCCCTTTCAGAAACTTGTAGTGTTTCTCAGATCAAACTTTTCAATCTACCAATTTTTATGCCAGGGATCCTCAAGAGAGTCAGTTAAATACATAATGTCCAGGATGGCACATGTAACTGAAAATACATATTTAATACCATAAATTTTATTTGAAAAATCCTTGCTTTCATACTATAAATGACAAAGTAAAGCTTAACACAATCTTCTCATTTGGCTGGTACATGTTTTTAAAAGCCTAAGACACACTACCCTTCATAATCTGGCCCCCATTACCTTTATTTCAGGACATCATCACTTCTTGAGCACTGCAACTATCTTTTAACTGCCTCTAAACTTCACCTCCTAAAAATCTACACTTTAGGAGGGGTTTAACACTGCTAAAAATTTAAAGAAACGTATGTCCATCAAGAGGAACACAAATAAATTTAAGTAAATACATACAGAACACTGCCCAATCATTAAAAATGATGAAAAAGGATCTACAACAGTCTTACTAATTAGTCCTTTTTACCCTAGAGTTTCTGCTTACTCCCAACTCATTTCTGCTTTACTGGATTAGTGATAATTTTTGAACAAGCTGTAATGCTTTATGTAATACTCAAACATGTTTCTGTATATGCTTCCAGTAAGTACCTTCCTTCACCAGACTGTAAATTCCTCGACAGCAAAATCCCTAACTTTTCTTCATCTGTAGTATGCCAGAGGTCTGGTAAACACCTCAAATTCTAAGTGTCTCAGCACTAAAAACTGTATCAGCTCACAAAATAGGTAAAGAAATATTTGTTAAAAAACTGTTTAAAAAAGAGCAACCCACAATTTTTTCTCTATCTTCCTTCAGACATTTGTACTTGCTCCTAACTTCACACTTCTGTTAAAATTTATCTGGTATAGTACCTTGGCATTATCAGAAACTATGTTAAACATCTAATATATTTCATCATTAAATCCTCACGACACCACAATGAGATAGATATGGTTCTCCTCATTTTATATACTAGGAAACTAAGTCCTAAGATCACAAAAAGAAGATAAGGTGAAATTCAAACCTAAGGGAAGCATACTCCAAAGCCTGTGCCCTTCATCAGTATACTATTTGTCTACTATTCCTACTGTATATTTTTTTCTAAATTTGTAATGATGATAAAATTTGCAGGGTGCTTCTTTATTTGTAATTGTGGAAGAGCTTTCATAAATATAGTACCCCCCTATCTGTGGGGGTTTCAAGACTCCCAAAAACTGCCTGAAACAACCAACAGTACTGAAACCTATATATAACTATGTTTTTTCCTATACATACATACCTATGATAAGGTTTAATTTACAAATTAGGCATGGTAAGAGATTAACAACAATAACAAAATAGAACTATAATAATACACTGTAATAAAAGTTACGTGAACATGGTCTCTCTTTCTCTTAAATATTTTATTATACTGTACTCACCCTTTTCCTTGTGATGTGAGATGATAAAATGCCTACGTGATGAGATGAAGTGAGGTGAATGACGCAGGCACTGTGACGTAGTGTAATACCACTACTGACCTGACAATGCGTCAGAAGAATCATGTGCTTCCAAACCTCAGTTGACCTCGGGTAACTAAAACTGCAGAAAGTGAAACTGCGGGTAAGGTGGGACTACGGTATTTTAAAAGGCAAGTCCAATTTATCTGAACAGAAGTAATGTTAGAACAGGGTAGGTAAATAAAAATGTTCATGAAGACAGCTGTTAATTCAATTTAAAACTTTGGAATTACACAGCAAGAGGAATCTAAGACTTCTGACTCCCAAATTGCTGTCTTAACTTAAGACACCCCAGTCCAATCCTTAAACATATCTCAAAAAGGATACACACATGACTCTTCAAGTCATTTCTCAAGCCTCTACGAACCAATTCATAAGCTTCTTCCTTTTTCCCCAAACAGTTCAATGTTAATCCTTTCATAGCCAGGGTTTCTGTTTTTTAAAAAAAGAGAGAGAAAGAAAAGGAAGAAAAAAGTAATTAAACATTAAAAATAATCAACAAAGAAGTAATCATAATCTCAAAAACAAATGTTACATTATTCTAAGAACTTAAACTTTCAAGAAGATTATTTGGAAAACATTCAGACTTCTACAGAATTAAAATATTTTAAAATTTGACAAACCAAAGAAACACACATTTCTATAGTCTAGGCATCCCCAGAAATTTTTTTTTTAAATAAAAAGATACAAAGATGCATGATTATCTGGTAATTCATGTGCTAACAAGATACAATGACTCTATTACTGTTCTTCAAGGGAATTCCATGGAGTCACCTCATATAATCAAGCACTCCTTTAAAGTACGGAAAACTTTACCTTAAAACAGACTTTATTTCTGTGAACTCAAGTTACATTAAGATTAAATCCACTGTTCAATGGTTAAACCATCCACATAAATTTTCTAACATTTCTGATTTTCATAAATTTTTAAATGATTCTTTGGGATTACTACCAGACACACAACAAAGAAAACGTCAGGCACCTGTCATTTACAATCAAAAGATTAAGAGAGTTCAGAGAAATACTAAGTTCTCAGAGAAGGAAAAGAAAAAAGATTTCTAATTTTATAACATGCATGTTACGAAGCATAAAAAGATTTTATTTATTTATTTGATAGAAACACAGTGAGAGAGGGAACACAAGCAGGGGGAGTGGGAGAGGGAGAAGCAGGCTTCCCGCGCAACAGGGAGCCTGATGCGGGGCTCGATCCCAGGACCCCGGGATCATGACCTGAGCCGAAGGCAGACGCTTAACGACTGAGCCACCCAGGCGCCCTGTCTATTTATACAAGTTTTACCAAACATCTTAAAGTACCTTAATTAACGAAACTCTGTACTGCCAGTGAGTCTAAGACAAACCATCATTTTATGTACTGTTAAAATACTTTCAATTAAATTATGGCACTTCATATAACACACCATCCACCTAACAAAAAATATATATATATTTTTTAAAGATTTTATTTATTTATTTGAGAGAGAGAGAATGAGAGACAGCATGAGAGGGAGGAGGGTCAGAGGGAGAAGCAGACTCCCTGCCGAGCAGGGAGCCCGATGCGGGACTCGATCCTGGGACTCCAGGATCATGACCTGAGCCGAAGGCAGTCACTTAACCAACTGAGCCACCCAGGCGCCCCCAAAAATATTTTTTAACAAGGAAAAAAAAAGAGATAAATTTAGGTGGTTTCATTCCCCCTGCTTTCCACCTCCAATCTTATTATAGTAAAAATACACAGGAGTAAAGAGAGCCGATAGAGAACTATTACTCTCTCCTTTTTCTTCGATACTAAGAGATTATCAAATTAATTACTGAAGAGCCATGTTTCCTAACTGTACAAATCAGACTTGCGAAAGCTTAGTTTTCCCATGCATCTTCACAAGTTTAGCTACACACTCTCCTCTTACCCTACCAACATCTCACTGTCCAATCTTCTACCCTCCCATAGGCAAAACCTATGTAAATTTTCAGAACGTCACAATATACAAATCATGTCTTAAACATGACTGTCTTGAAAAACTAAGATACAATGCTGAATAAAAAGATGCTAGCTCATAAGCTAAGGACCAAATGGACACTTTCTAAATAAGCTTAATGTAAGAAATCAAATTTTTCCAGCTTAACAAAAGTTCTAAAGCAAATTTCTCTAATATCTTAAATGAGCTTATTTATTAAATCTAAACATATCTGTCCTTACTAATTTCCTCTGCCTTTCCTACAGCATTAATCTTCAAAGCAGGAATAAACCAGAAATCAAGTGGAATGTGTTACAGTTTTCTTAACATTAAATTCAAATGACAGTATTAAAACATCTTCACACAAGAGTCAAAGAAGGTCCATTCTCTCTGAAAAATAGGGCAGCTGAGAGTAACAGAATCCAAATAAGTGAAGTCAAACAGGTTAGCAAAGCTTTATTTACTTACACTTACAAGTGTATGTTATTTATACTTACCTCCATGCTCTGCAAATTTGGGATTAGAGAGGATTTGTTTACAGAATTTCAATCCATTTCGATACTGTTTATGTTCATAACATCTCTGTCAAAACAAAAAAGAAAAAATCGAGTTTAGGAAGAAATGCAATTTTAAATTCAATACTAAAATTTTGATTACTAAATACACAGAGTGATCAAATGTTATTTCCATATTCTCCTAAATCCCACTAAAAAAAAAAAAAAATACAGAAGATTCAAATACAGAAAGTAAAAGCAAGACAAAGAGACAGAATATAGGTTAGGAAAAATAAGAAATCATCAGCTCACTCCAAAATGTCCAGCAAGTGTTATAGAAAATGAAAACTGAAAGAAAATAAAAGTCTGGAAATTGTATTTTAAAAGAATATTTTCTTCTTACTGAAGGAAAGAAGTCTCTCAAGCCACAGGGATGAACAAGTGGCATGCAAAATAATGAAAAAGAAAAAAAGACCTATACCATGGCACATCATAATAAAGTTTCAAAGCCTTAAAATAAAGAAAAGCCTCCAGAGGGGGAAAAAAGTCACATAAAAAGGATCTGTATTTAGAATATCACTGAAATTTTACTCCAAAGTAATAATGGAATACTGCTAAAAACTAGAAAACATCTATACATAGCCTTCAAAATTCAGAGTGAAATCAAGTTTCGACCTAGAATGCTACACCCAGCCAAATTATCAATCAAGTTGTGAAAAGGACACTCACAGGCTTCTCAGAAAGCTAAAATTTTATCTCTATGCATTCTTCCTTATGAAACCATTAAAAGGAATCAAACAAAACAAGACAATATGGCACTTGGTAAATAAATCTAATGCAGAAAAAAGAACTAGAGAACAACCACTCCAAAATAAAAAAGGAAGCCAAAGGCCACCATGGAATAGGTTTCCAGTAAGGGCAAAATGGAACTAATATATTTCATAATATGGAAATTATTACTTATAAGCAAATGACAGAAATTCAGACACATTTGGGAAAAATGAGAAATACGTCTACAGAAAACCAACTGCATGAGCAAGTATTAACTCAGGAGAAATAAAGGCTTGTATAAGAAAGTATGGTCTTAGTGTAATATTTAGCTTAACAGTAAACAATACATGCATAATTATAAAAATGTAAATATTCAGTGCCAGTTTATCAAAATGTTGTCATACAACTATGACAGGGTAATGAGGAAAAGGAAAGTGGACGAATGTGTGAATGATGTTCTAAGTCCTTCTTTTCCATAACCAGAAGTCAACAAATGTTTTCTAAAAATCATGTACCAAGTACAGTGGTATATTACTAAGCAACAAGAAAGCAAATACCAAAGAAAATGGCTAAGAGAGTGCTTGATTCTGAAGTGGGAAGGTGAAAGGGTGAGGGGGTAGGGGAGAAGGGGACATATTTTTTTATCATGTTTTAGTGCTATTTGACTTTCAGGTATCAATATGTGGTTTCACTAATAACAATTATTTTTTTTAATGCTTTTTTTTTTTTTTTTAAGTAGGTTCCATGCCCAGCGTGGACCCCAATGCAGGGCTTGAACTCACCCCACTGAGATCAAGACCTGAGCCAAAATCAAGAGTCAGATGCCTAACCGACTGAGCCACCCAGGTGCCCCAATAATTATTTTTTAAACCATTCTATTTGTTACAGGAAAAAGCCTGCATCTAAAAGATATAATAATCTATGCCAGAATTCACGGTCATAAACTTAAGCAAATTTTACTTACAACTACCATCAAAATCTGGGAGACTTAATGCAAATGATGACAAAATCACAGCAGAAAAAAATGTAGAAACAAAACAATGAAAATGTAAAATTTTACATTTGGCATCAAAGAAATCAACTGCTTAAGCTCAATGCTAGAACAACTAGTTGTCTATAACAACTACGTCCTCATCACCTCTACTTTGCTGTTTCTCATCTTAAACTTAATATATCCAAAACACAACTGAATTTTTCCCCCAGAATCTGTTCTGCACCAAGTCTTCATCATCTCAGTAGATGCTTTTCCCTCAACTCACCCAACCAGATGTGAAGAAAACAAAAACAAACAAGCCCTATTTATCTTTGGTGCTTTCTTTCACTCATACTTCCATCCTCTAGTAGGTACCATTAGTCCCAATTTCTCTACAATAGCTTCCTAATTTCCTGCCCTCCCTCCCCATTATCAACTATACACTCAACAGGCAGAGTTATCTGGGGATAAGAGGGAAGGGAAAGCACTCAGAGCTATCATTAATCATATGTAGTCAAACATAACAAAGTAATTAAATTTCATGTTCCTATTTACTCAGTCAGAAAGCCTAACTACAGTGTGTTTTTCTTATAATAATTAGGTATAGTTATGATGTAAACACTAGTTCAAAGGGACACTCCTGATGTGTCAATGTTTTCCAGGAACTATATACATACAAAGAACAGTTTAAGGGCATTATTCTTAAAATCCTCAATTAGCTTTCTGAAAACTTTTTCTTCTTTTTTTTTTTTTAATTTTATCTAAGTAGGCTTCATGCCTGGTGTGGAGCCCAACATGGGGCTTGAGATCAAGAGCTGATCAAGAGTGGGACGCTTAACTGACTGAGCCACCCAGGTGTACCTCTGAAAATTTATTTCTGTAAAAATACAGTAAGGGAACTTCCACTTTTGGCCATGATGGAATAAGTGAGGTTGAACTTGCCCTTCTACTTCCTATAAACAACAAAAATGGACAAAGCATATGAAATAACTATTGTCAGACATTGTACAATAGGCAACACAGGGTTGTGAACCATGGGGGGCGGGGCGGGGATGACAGGCTTAGAAATGCCCCTGCTCTATAGATCATAGTACAGGGAGAAGGATCCCAAGCAGAGCACAACAGTCCACACAGAGTTGAAGAGACAAAGACTGAATGAAGTTCAATGAGGCCAACCAAATGGTAAAGCAAATGCTGATGGAACTTGCAGAGAAAGAAATTTAAAAATCTGCAGGGGGTCCAAATGCATTGGTTGCTGAAAACTATGAGTGCTAAGTCCTGAATATGTAGAGGGAAACTTCATGGGGCCAAACAAAGAATGACCAGGAAGCAGTGGATTCAAGAATTTTCAGGGTTCACATGGTACTGAGAATTCCAAATAGCCAGAATGGAGTCTTCAATGAACACCTGCAGAATTCAGTAAACACTGCAAAAAGGTCTGCTCAGCAGAAGACAAAAACTAGAGTATGTGTACTCTAGACCCACCCTAAACAAAGCCCTAGGCTGATATACAAGTACCTTCACTGTCTGCTATTAACAAAGTCCAACACTCTTTAAAGACAGATAAGTCATATAAAACAATGTAAAATTCATAAATACCCAGCATCCAATAAAATATTATTATATAACTTAAGAAGCAAGAAAACATGATCCATAACCAGGAGAAATAAGAGAAATGATTAAATAATGAGGTCAAAATATCAAGACAACTAAATGCTCAAGAGTTTAAGGAAAATATAAACATGTGACAAGAGAAACAGAACATATAAAAAAGAACCAAATAGTGCTTCTAGAGGTGAAAAATATATACAATGAAAATGTCATCAGATTAAAGGTATCGACACCGTAGAAGAAAAAATCAGTGAAATGGAAGACATAGCAACAGAAACTACCCAAACTGAAGTATAGAGAAAAAAGATAGAAAAAATAAATTAGCAGAGTCCCCATGCATCTGTTGCTAAAAATTGCTGAGTACTAAGTCTTAAATATGTAAGGTGAAACTTCATGAGGCCAAACAATGACCCTTCTGAACAAAAGAAAAATTCTAAAAGCATCACAAATCTAAATGAAAAAGGTAAAACAATAAAGCTTCCCAATAAAACATTTTAAAATATCTTCATTATACATTAGGTTGACAAGCTCCCTTATCCCTTCAACAGGAAAGTTTAAATGTTTAAAATACTTTTAATAAAAGGTAACTCAGGGGCATCTGGGTGCCTCAGTTGGTTAAGCGTTTGCCTTCGGCTCGGGTCATGATCCCAGGGTCCTGGAATTAAGCCCCGCATTGGGCTCCCTGCTCAGTGGGGAAGTCAGCCTCTGCCTCTCCACCTGCTCAATCTCTCTCTCAAATAAATAAATAAAATCTTTAAAAAAAAAAAAAAAAAAGGCTAGCCAGAGAAGACATATGCAATGCCCAACAAAGATCCTATATCTACATATATAATATAAAGAACTCCTATAAGTCAATATCAAAAAGACAGCTCATTAAAAAATTGGGCAAGGAGGAGTGCCTGGGTGGCTCAGTTGGTCAAGTATCTAACTCTTGATTTCAGCTCAGGTCATGATCTCAAGGTCCTGGGATCAAGCCCCCGAATCGGGCTCTCTGCTCAGCAGGGAGTCTGCTTCTCCCTCTCCCTCTGTGCACTTTCTCTTGCAAATAATAAAATCTTTAAAAAAGAATAATAATAATTGGGGAAGGGTCTTGAAAAAATGAACCCGAAAGAGGTTATACTAACAGCCCATAAACACATTAGAGGTGCTTCATTACATCAAAATAAACAAAAATAAAAATGTATCTTCACCAAAAGACAAGAAAAATGTGAACATTTATTAAAAGCTGAGATTACAAAAAAATACATGAAAGCAACAAAAAATACCTAAAATTAATAACCTACCTGAACTAATAGTTCAGTAGTAGGTCAGCAAAAACTTAGTATCTTTTAATTTACTTTGGATTAAAAATTTATACCTAAGGCTTAAATTTACCAAAGCCAATACAATAAATATGGTACAAAAGGAGTGTAGGTCTTCTCTGCTCAAGTAAACAAACCACATAAAGTGTGATCACTATGTCATAATCCTAGCATTATATTTGTAGGTAATTTTTACATACCAGTAACATTATGAATGGAAAAATTTACTTCAAGGAATTAGTCAAACAGTGAACAGCTACCTATCAATCAAATAGCTCTGGTTTTAAAAACTGACTTCAGACAATAAACTAGTTATGTAGTCTTAAGTACTTTGCTGAGTATCAGAAAGAGTCCTTAAATCCTGGAGATCACTTGCCAGGAAAAAACATGTAAAACAGTACTAACAGCTAATACTTATTGAGCATTTACTGAATGCCAGGTACTGTGCTAAATACTTTACAGGGAAAACTCATTTAATCTCACAATGGTATGAAGTAAGCACTCTTTTTATCCTCATTTTGATGAGATACTTGAGGTCCAGGGAGATTATAAAATTTGGCCAACGTCACACGGCTACTAGGTGATGGAAAAAAAAGATTTAAACCAGACAATCTGGATTCAGAGCCATTACAGCTAGCCATTACAACTACCTTTCTACTACAGTTGAGTAGTGTAGCACAGGAAAAAAAAAAAATAGGAAGAAAAAAGTTTTTTAAAAAAGAAAACCTCTAACACAAGAGATATAATGCCACTGTAGAAAGCAGAAAGAAAGAGAGGGAGAGAGAGAGGGAGGGAGGGAGTAAGGGTAAGAGGAAGGGAAGGAAGGAAGGAAATTAAGCTATATCCCATTACAGAGGCAACTGCTATTAACATTCTGATTTTTTAATAAGGTTTTAATCCAAAAACTACAGAAGTCTACTGTCCCATAGTATAAATGTGAACCTGTATAAATATAATTAACAAGCATATAAAAATCATAGATGTTGATATTCTTACTTGACATGCACAATGTGACTTTATTTTGTATAGTTGAACTTAAAATACTCAGGATTCCAGTTGTTTTTTTCTTGGTCTTACTGGAAATACCTTACACTGTTTACAGCACCACATTTTTCAAAGGGATTGCACACTAACATCTCATTTAATCTTCATGATACTCCTGTAAACTAAGAATAAAAGGTTCAATCCTTATTGCACAAGATTAAGAAAACAAGCAATTTACCTAGTTACTGGCAAAATTTAGACTACATCCTAGGCCCTCCGAAGCTCAGATGAGAGTTCTTTCCATCATATATATAAATTTTATTAATTTTATTATCATAAATGTTATTAAAGGCTACAGTTTTTGTTGCGGGGGGAGGCACCTGGGTAGCTCAGTCGGTTAAATGTCTGACTCTTGATTTCAGCTCAGGTCATAATCTCAAGGTCCTGACAGAATCTAGCCCCACACTGGGCTCTGTGCTGGACGTGGAGCCTGCTTAAGATTCCCTCTCTCCTTCTTTCCCCCACCCCCAACCCCCACTCACACTCCCTCTCTTTAAAAAAAAAAAAAAAAAGCCTATTGTTTTGGGGTGCCTGCTGGCTCCACCAGTAGAGCATTCGACTCTCTAAATCTCAGGGTCGTGAGTTCAAGTGCCACATTGGGAATGGAGCCTACTTAAAAAATAAAAATTTAAAAAGCTGGGGCGCCTGGGTGGGGCCTGGGATCGAGCCCTGCACCAGGCTCCCTGCTCAGCAGGGTGATCTGCTTCTCCCTCTGCCTCTCCTGCTCCCCCTGCTTGTGCTCACTCTTTCTGTCAAATAAATAAATAAAATCTTTTAAAAAAAATTAAAAAGGCTATAATCTTTTAACAGATCTTCTGATCAAATTCAAACATTATCTCACCTTGTTTTTATTTTTTAAAGATGTATTTATTTTAGAGAGAAGTGCATGGGGGGGTGGGGGGGAGAGGCAGAGGAAGAGGGAAAATCTCAAACAGACTCCCCTGGGGCTTGGTCTCAGGACCCTGAGATCATGACCTGAACTGAAACCAACAGTCAGAGGCTTAACCGACTAAGCCACCCAGGAGCCCCTCACCTTGTTTCTTTTCTTACTTATTATTTTAGTCAAATAAATGGGCAATAAAAGTGCCAAAAGGTGAGAAAAATGAACACACACAGAATAATTAACTAATTGGATAATTCCCCCACATAATTGAGTTTACCAAATGAAAATTAAAAAACAAACACCACTTTCTTTAAATGTGATAATAGTATACTACCTAGCTTTTTATTATCACACATTTCAGACCAATAATTAAGTTTCAATTCCTAATGATTATGTTCTCAATTAATAAAATCTGGCAGTCTTCCATATTAAAATTACACTTGTTGTCATTAAACCAATTATCTCCTGTCAATGTGACCTGTAAAACTAATTCAAAATGACATACTCCTCCAAAAAACTGCTAAGAATTCATTTCTTCACACTCAAGAATCAGTATGTATTTAAGGAAATGGATCCCGATCTTTTTCTCCTAAAAGCACTACTTCTACAACGGGTCACTCATTACAAATGAGAGTAGTATTCCTAGTTTAACAGAAAAAATAACAACAAATATAAAATATATAAAAATTCCTTTTTTGAACCATTCAAAAAGATGTACAAAATGAAAAAAAAATAGATTTGCTTATTTTTCAAATCCCATGTAACACTAACACTAAAGTTAATTCTATAGAACTATATAAAACGAAGGCATCATGACAAGATTCTTAATGCCTTAACCAATCCCACAGGCTGAAAGTAAGTTTTTAAGGAACTTTTACTTAGGAAAACATGCAAAAATATTATATACAGTATACTTTGAAAAAAAGTTTCATATTCAATTCATTTAAAACAGGTTTTATAAAACGTCATGATAGACATTAAGCTCTCTACAGCGGAATCATCCAATTAAATAAAACTACAAGTCTACAGGGGTGCCTGGGTGGCTCAGTCAGTTCAGCATCTGACTCTTGATCTCAGCTCAGGTCTTGATCCCAGGGTTGTGAGTTCAAGCCCAGCATGGAGACTGTTTTAAAAAAAAAAAACAAATAGAAGTCTACAATCCTATCTCTAAAACTCTTGTACTTGGGAGTTCTTGAAATTTCAGAACTATAAGGGTTTCCCTTGGTATGGAATGAATGCCACAGTGCTCTATATGTTCTCTTGTCTATAACATGGGTATATGTTAATTCAAAATTAAACATAACAGTTTCAAAAATACTAGAACGTTGTAGACTGTTATCTTCCAGTAGGAGTTAAATTTTAAAATACTAACACTATGCTCTAGAAAGGGTAAAGCATGGGTCACTGCGGTGGCACAGCTGATTAAGCCTCTGACTCTTGGTTTTGACTCAGATGGTGGTCTCAGGGTTGTGGGATAGAGCCCCACGTTGGGCTCCACCCTGAGCGTGGAGTCTGCTTGATACTCTCGCTCCCTCTCCCTCTGCCCTTCCCGCTTGTGCTCTCTAAAAATAAATAGATCTTAAAAAAAAAAAAAAAGAAAAATAGGATATAATTAGAATAGAATAAATTGTCCTAATAGATAAAAAACCCCACTGTGCTAAATACACTCTGAGACTCCTGCTTCCAAATGTATAGGAATAAGTGACACAAATAATCCTTCTGGGGAAAAAAAAGAAAAAAAGATGAAACTTCTGCCAAGCATAAACTAGTTAAGTAAATATGAAATAATTATTTTCAGATGTTGGGTGAGAGCCAACACAAGACTGTGATCTCAGAAGGGAATCAAGGTAAATCCCAAGAAAATCCTTTTTTCTGCCTAGAGGCAATTTACAGACTATAGAATGGGGGGTGGGGGGCGTGGACAGAAGATGGCAGTCTCACTGATCTAAGCAGATAATCTGAGTTAGAAAGTGCTCCAGTAGCTAGAGTTTATGGGGCAGGGTATCAGAGAAAACTGTACAAAGATGAAGGTTTGGAAATCTGCCCAGGAATCTTTAGTCAAACATATTTTTTTTAAGATTTTATTTATTTGAGAGCCAGGAAGAGAGAGCCGCCACATGTGTGGGCAAGCAGAGGAGAGAGAGGCAGAAAATCTCAAGTGACTCTGCACTGAGTGTGGAGTCTACATGGGGCTCAATCTCACAACCCTGAGATCATGACCTGAGTCAAAATCAGGAGTTGGATGCTTAGCTGACTGAGCCACTCAGGCACCCCTGAATCTTCTGTCAAATATTAAGCTGAGCGAGTTCACTGAAAGATTCTACAGAAGCTAGGCAAAAACAACTATCAACTAGCATGAGCAGAACAACTACTGGTGCTCATTCATACATGGATGGGAGGAGACATCTGAGTTCCTAACACCCAGTTAGAGACTTCATTGAATACTCCAAGATTCAGGAGAGACCCAGAAAGCCAACACTTTAGGAATAAGGCTAATCCAGACCCACTTTTATTAAAGCCTTAAAACAAGCCCTGGAGAGAAGCTGATGCACAAGCAAATTAACAGTCTGTCAAAACAAAACTCTATTAAGAAAGCCAATGGGATCCAGACATTCAATGGCCTAGTGTCTATATTATCCAATATTATGAAAAACCAAAAATTATTAGAAAGGTGAAAAAGGAAAAATTGTGACTCATGACGTATAGGGGAAAAAAAATCAACAGAAATTCAAAAATGATGATGATGGAAGTAGCAAAGACTTTAGAACAGTTAACTATTACATAATATTAAAGGACTGAAAGGAAAACATGGACCCAATCAGAAAACAAACAGAAAATCTCAAAAGAAAAATGGAAACTTGGTGGTGAGGGGGAGGCACCTGGCTAGCCTCAGTCAACAGAGCATATAACTCGATCTTAGGGTCATGAGTTCAAGGCCCAAAAGGGGTGCGGAGAGAAAGAAAGGAAAAGAAAAGAAAGAAGAAAGGAAGGAAAAAAGAAAGAAAGAAAGAAAGAGGGGCACCTGGATGGCTCAGTCGTTGGGCGTCTGCCTTCGGCTCGGGTCGTGATCCCGGGGTTCTGGGATCGAGCCCCGCGTCAGGCTCCCTGCTCGGCGGGAAGCTTGCTTCTCCCTCTCCTACTCCCCCTGCTTGTGTTCCCTCTCTCACTATGTCTCTCTCTGTCAAATAAATAAATAAAATCTTAAAAAAAAGAAAGAAAGAAAGAAAAGAAAAGAAAGAAAGAAAGAAAGAAAGAAAGAAAGAAAGAAAGAAAGAAA
>NC_058404.1:86148384-86207838 GCF_002201575.2 Neomonachus schauinslandi
AAAGAAAGAAAGAAAGAAAGAAAGAAAGAAAGAAAGAAAGAAAGAAAGAAAGAAAGAAAGAAAAGAAAGAAAGAAAAGAAAGAAAGAAAGAAAAGAAAGAAAAAGAAAAACAGGGGTGCCTGGCTCAGCCTGTGGAACATGTAACTTTTGATCTTGGGGTTGAAGGGTTTCAAGCCCCATGTTGGGTATAGAGATTACCTAAAAATAAATTTTTGAAGTATGTATTTAAAACACAGGAAAAGCGGAAACTTAAAAATATGGACCTTGTAGAATAAAAAATACCAAAAAGTGAAAAGTTAATCATATAGATTTAAAATATAGACACTGCAGTGAATTTGAAGCCAGTGCAGTGAATATAAAACGAATGAGACAACTTAAAGTGGCTGCAATGAACGTGAAAATGTATCAGAAATGATCCAAAATGGAAGCCACAAAAAGAAAATAAAGAGGGTAGCAGGAAAAGAAAACAGAGAAACTCAATGACCTGTGGAACAATAACAAGTAGTCTAATAGTGGAACACATAAATGTAACAGGAGCATCAAAAGGAAATAAAGACTGAAGTGGGATAAATACAAAAAAATGCAAATGTGGGGAGCCTGGGTGGCTTGGTCAGTTCAGTGTCTGCCTTCAGCTTAGGTCATGATCTCAGGGTCCCGGGACTGAGCCCCTCATCAGGCTCCCTGATCAGCGGGGAACCTGCTTCTCCCTCTCCCGCTCCCCCTGCTTGTGTGCTCACTGACTCGCTGTGTCAAATAAAAAAATAAATCTTAAAAAAAACATGCAAATTTGATAAAAACTAAATCCACAGATCCAAGAATCTCAACAAATCCCAAATAGGATAAACTGAAAAAAGATAGGAGGAGAACAGAGGCACATCACAATCCAATTGCTGAAAAGTAACAACAAAAGAGAAAATTAGGGAACTAGTTAGAAAAAAGCCTGTATTACAAAAGAAGGTCTCCAATTATCTCAGCTTCTACCTTAAGAAATTAGAAAAATAAGAGCAAATTAAACTCCCAAGTAAGCAGAAAGGAAACAAAAAAGGTTAAGAGCAAAATGTAATAGAAAATGTAATAGAAAAAAGAAAAACTGAGGAAATCACTGAAACCAAAAGCTAGCTCTTTTGAGACCAATGAATTTGATAAGTTCTAGCCAGTTTCAGGCATAATCACAAAAGTGCAGAGCACGGTAAAATAACTAGAACCCCAGCTTTCTAGCCAGAGGATGAAAAAAGAAGACTCAGGGAAACAAAGTACCAAGAATATCACAGAGAAGGAGGAACTAGAGAAAGCACCCCACAGTTACTTATGGCTCACCCCTAAACTGCACACGCTTGGATCTGATCCTATTCACGACACTGAAGACTGATAAATGAAGTAACAAATACACTGTCCAGGACTCAGACTAGTTCCTCAGTGGCACATCAACAGGATTTTAAAACTGACTACAAAGATTTTAAAAACTGAACTGATACTAGAACCACAGCCCAAAGAAAAGAGTTGAGACGTGCAGCTTAAACCTAACCAGATTTGCTAAAACAAAATTAACATTCTCCACAGGATCTCAATAAGACCCAGATTCTGATAAGCTGATATTTAAAATGTCCAGGATAAAATCCATAATTATATGGCATGTGAAGAAACAGGAAAAATCTCAACTTGCAAGGAAAAAGACAATTTACAGATGCCAATGTGGAAATGAGAGAGATTTAAGACTTTAAATTAGCTATTATAAAAATACCAGAGGAGGGGCGCCTGGGTGGCTCAGTTGGTTAAGCGACTGCCTTCGGCTCAGGTCATGATCCTGGAGTCCCGGGGTCGAGTCCCGCATCGGGCTCCCTGCTCGGCAGGGAGTCTGCTTCTCCCTCTGACCTTCCTCCCTCTCATGCTCTCTGTCTCTCATTGTCTCTCTCGCAAATAAATAAAATCTTAAAAAAAAAAAAAAAAAAAATTAAAAAAAAAAAAAAATACCAGAGGAAGCAATTACTGAACACTTTGTAACACCTTTTTTTGGGAAGATAAGAAAACTCATCATATGGGCTCAATACCAGAATGGAGATAACAGGAAAGAATCAGTGTACTGGTAAATCAATAAAATTTATCCAATCTGAAAAACAGAGAAGAGATTTTTAAAAAAATGAACACAGCCTTAGGCACTTGTGCCAGAGGAATCCCAAAAGAGGGGATCCTCTGGGATCCTCCAGCACAGTTCATCAGCACCAATGTCTGAGGTGAGGCACTATGGTACCATGAGATCATAGCAAATAAAATTCATGATGTTAAGTAACAGAACTTCTGTCATAATATTGAAAATTATTCCATTGTTCTTCCTAGAAAAATGATCTCTAATTTGACTAATATGAAGGAGGCTGGGGCACCTGGGTGGCTCAGTTGGTTAAGTGTCCGACTCTCTATTTCAGCTTGGGTCATGATCTCAGGGTTGTGGGATCGAGCCCTGCGTTGGGCTCCATGCTGGGCATGGAGCCTGCCTGGGTTTCTCTCTCTCTCTCGCCCTCTACATATATAATGAAATGAATATGAAGGCAGTTAAGAAATCTCCAAAACAGGTGGCTGTTTATATAAATAGAACAGAATAGCTGGGGGTGCCTGGGTGGCTCAAGCAGTTGGGCAACTGACTCTTAGTTTTGGATCAGGTCGTGGTCTCATTGTGGGATTGAGCCCCCACCTGGGGCTTGGTGCTCAATGGGGAGTTGTCTTGAAGATGCTCTCCCTCTGCCCCTCCCCCCCACTCACACAAGTACTCTCTAAATCTTTAAAAAGTAAATAAATAGAGTAAACAGAATAGCTGGACAAGCTGTGAAAAGCCCAGATAAACTACATAAGGTTATCTATTGCCCAGAAAGAAAGTTCATCATCCTTTTCTGAATTCTTGTTACAGAAAAAAACAGTTCCCTAAGAAGTGGGAACTATGACAGGGCAAATAAAGAAACTAGGCAAAAACTACACACAATTTAGAATTGGCATTAAAATTACATAATTTTCTTTATATATATATATATATATATATCCTTCCATTGCTTTCCCTCAGCTAATGCCAGGAAACATTTCATTCTTTGAAACTGATTAAAAAGAATGCAGCTTCAAATCAAGGTAAATGATAAAAGCCGAACTTGGCTTTAAAAGTCAACCATGTTGAAATGATGCCTGGGATTTCTTCAAAACAGTCTACGGGGTAGAGGTCACAGATGAAAAAGAATGAACTAAAGTTGGTAACTGTCAAAATTAGGAGATAGGTTCATTATATTTTATTTTCACGTTTGAAAATTTTCACCATTAAAAAGTTAAAAATTTAGGTATGCCAAAATCAAATCAAGTAGCGTTTATTCACTTACCAGAAGCCTGACTGGCACTTAGTGCCAGTGTATTGGAGCTACTTTAGTGGTTCTACTTCCTAAGAGCAGAAAGGTATAGAGAAAGAGCACATAAAGCCTTAGGAGCCAGAGATTAGAGCTGTAGCCATTTAACATTTCAGTTCATCAATAATTAAATAAAAATTAAAATTCTTAAGGGGCACCTGGCTGGCTCAGTCACTTTAGCATCTGACCCCTGGGGCACCTGGGTGACTCAGTCATTAAGCGTCTGCCTTCAGCTCAGGTCATGGTCCCAGGGTCCTGGGATCGAGCCCCGCATCGGGCTCCCTGCTCTGCGGGAAGCCTGCTTCTCCCTCTCCCACTCCCCCTGCTTGTGTTCCTTCTCTGTGTCTCTCTGTGTCCAAAAAAAAAAAAAAAAGCATCTGACCCCTGATTTCAGCTTAGGTCATGTTCTCAGGGTTATGAGATCAAGTCCACACTGGGCTCATGCTGGGCGTGAAGCCTGCTTAAGATTCTTTCTCTCTCCCTCTCCCCTGCCCCTCCCCACTTTTTCCCTCAAAAAAAAAAATTAAGGGGCGCCTGGGTGGCTCAGTTGGTTAAGCGACTGCCTTCGGCTCAGGTCATGATCCTGGAGTCCTGGGATCGAGTCCCGCATCGGGCTCCCTGCTCAGCGGGGAGTCTGCTTCTCCCTCTGACCCTCCCCCTCTCATGCTCTCTGTCTCCCATTCTCTCTCTCAGATAAATAAATAAAAAATCTTTAAAAAAAAAAAATTAAAATTCTTCAGTAAAGCTCCTCAGTCACACTACCCATATCTCAGGTGTTCAACAGCCACATGTGAACAGTAGCTAATGTCCTGGAAACTCAGATGTAGAACACTTCCATCATCATGAAAAATTCAATTGGACAACAATGGTCTAGAGTTCAAATCTTAGCAACCACTTAATAAACAGTTTTGTATCACTGGCCTAACTATAGCCTCAACTATATCATCAACCACCATGGAGGGTTTAGAATGCAAACTGAATATATGAACTGAATGCAAACATATATAAAGAACCTGAATAAGCACTCAATAAAAATGTTTAAATAGAAGCATCTGGCTGGCTCAGTCGGTGGAGCATGTGACTCTTGAGCTCCCGGTTTTGAGTTCCAGCCCCACAATGGGGGTAGAGTTTACTTAAAAAAAAAAAAAAAAAAATTTTTTTTTTAAGTTTAAATAAAGCACTATGTTATCAGTTACAGCTTACAATATTTAGACCTAACCCAGCTTGACTCAATGCAGAGAAATATGAAAGCAGAAACTAAATTAAATTATACAATGAAGGGGAACAGAGGGTCTGAGATGATGGAAATGTTCTACATTTTGAAAAGGGCATAGGTTTTCATGGGTATATGCAATTGTCAAAATAAATAGAACTGTACCCTCAAGGGCTCCTGGGTGGCTCAGTTGGTTAAGCGACTGCCTTCGGCTCAGGTCATGATCCTGGAGTCCCTGGATCGAGTCCCGCATCGGGCTCCCTGCTCATCAGGGAGTCTGCTTCTCCCTCTGACCCTCCCCCCTCTCATGTGCTCTCTCTCATTCTCTCTCTCTCAAATAAATAAATAAAATCTTAAAAAAAAAAAAAAAACTGTACCCTCAAGACAACTAATAAAATAGTACACTCAAGTCCTGTGCATTTTACTGTATATTATACTTTAATTTTTCAATTTTTTTTTTTTTAAAGAAAACACAGAGGGACACCTGGATGGCTCAGCATGGAGCCTGCTTCTCCCTCTGCCTGCCGCTCCCCGTTTGTGCTCTGTCTCTGACAAATAAATAAAATCTAAAAAGAAAACATAGAGGGACGCCAGTATGGCACAGTCGGTTAGGCATCCGACTCTTGGTTTCAGCTCAGGTTGTGATCTCAGGGACATGAGATCGAGTCCCAAGTCGGGCTCTGCGCTCAGCCAAGAGTCAGCTTCAGACTCTCCCTCCTTCCCCTTCTGCCTTTCCCTGCTGCACTCTCTCTCTCCAAAATAAATAAATAAATCTTTAAAAAACAAAGCCAACATAGGATCTCTACCTCTATCCTCCCTTTCCCAAAATTATTTTAGTTGGAACTTCCATTTGCAGACAGCATGTTGTCCTTTTCATATACAATTTCCGGCCAACTACAACAACCATGAACACAAATCCTAAGGATGACTCTTCTCCTCCTAGTTTTATACTATTTTTTTTAACATTTCTCTTACTTCTACAATAAAAAAAAAAAACTAAGATCCACTGAGATAAGACTTAACAAGTCAAAGCTATTTTATAGTCTCTAGTTGGAGAGACCTTAAACATCATCTGGTGAAAGTGGTCACACAGCTCATGTGTGCTGCCAGTTCACTCTGTTACAGATACACTGAGCCAAACTCTTATCTCACTCTTAACTTCTGTTTACTGATTTTAGCTCTGTAAGAGTTCAGTTTTCTCTTTCAAGCTAACCATCTTTGTTCTTCAACTGTTCTTGTAAGAAAGTTTTAAGTCCTTTAACAACCTGGGCCACTCTCTGAGGTTGATACAGTATTGTTTCCATACGTGTATAATTTTTCAAAACTAGTAAAATTTCAAAAACAATGGATCATTTAAATGAGGTTGCTAAATTTTATTTTTTCTAAAAAAACCATTTTTTAAAAAATCTGTCATTAATATTTCGCAAAACAAAAGGCATTTCAGTATTTTAAAAGTAACAAATACACAGTCTCAGAATAAAACAAAGAAAGGTCTGTGGGAATTTTACACCAATATTCTTGTGGCATATCAGCCTCAGGGAGTCACTGGTCTCTATCTCTCTCAGTTTTGGACCCAGAAGTTAAAATTAGATACGGTCTTACTAGCAGCAAAATTCAATGTGACAATCACCATCTGCTTTCTGGATACTACACCACTGTTAATGCACTGTAAAATGTGTTTTATTTTACTTTTTTTTTTTTTAGCATTAAACTGTGTCACTGGAGAAAAAAGTTGAAGATGTCAGATTCTGCTAATATGAATAGAAGTCTGCTAAAGAAATGCTGTTAGCTATGAACTCTAATGCTAGGGATAGGACAAAATTCAGTAAAACTCATAGCTATATACACATTTGATAGTCAATTATATACTAGAACTTCATAATTATTTCAATAATAAATACTCCCAGGAGAGTTTGAAAAGAAACAATGGAGTGGCCATGAGGACACAGAAACAGAAGTATAACCAATTATTCAATTTATATATATAAAACCTGAACTACAATTAAAAAAAAAAAATTATTGTCAAGCATAGCATATAAAACCAAAAATAAATTCTTTATAACATAATGGTTGCCCTCTAATTTCGAAACACTCCACAAATCCTCACAAAAACCATACAGGCCAAGAAAGAGAGCAAATAAAATCACCCAAAGCCAGCTTTATAAGAAGATAAGTAGGGCGCCTGGGTGGCTCAGATGGTTAAGCGTCTGCCTTCGGCTCAGGTCATGATCCCAGGGTCCTGGGATCGAGTCCCGCATCGGGCTCCCTGCTCCTTGGGAGCCTGCTTCTCCCTCTGCCTCTCTCTCTCTCTCTGTCTCTCATGAATAAATAAAAAAAAAAGATAAGTAAAAAATTCCAACTTACATATATGTGCATAAACACCCAAGATCAGAAGCTCCAATGGGAACTGTCCAAAAGAGCAATACAAGAGGGTCGAAGTGGTGACTGAATACATGTAATATTAACTAGAATTCACTCAGAAGAAGGCCCCATTCTGAAAGGAAGTACTTAGAGACACGACAGATGAGAATAATGGCTATTACTCAAGAAGTCAAGAAGAAGAGGCTTATAAAGTCTGTGAAGACCATCTCTTCAACAAATGGTGTTGGGAAAACTGGACAGCAACATGCACAGGAATGAAACTGGACCACTTTCTTACACCATACACAAAAAATTCAAAATGGATGGAAGACCTAAATGTGACACATGAAACCAGAAAAATACTAGAAGAGAACACAGGCTACAGTTTCTTTGACATTAGCAGTAGCAACTTCTAGATATGTCTCCTGAGGGAAGGAAGACAAAAGCAAAAATAAACTATTAGGACTACATCAAAGTAAAAAGCTTCTGCAGAGTGATGGAAACAATCAACAAACAAAAAGGCAACCTACTGAATGGAAGAAGATATTTACAAATGACATACTAATAAAGGGTTACTATCCAAAATATATAATTTGCAAAACTCAACACCCAAAATACGAATAATCCAATTAAAAAATGGACAGAAGACACGAAAAGACACTTCTCCAAAGAAGACATACAGATGGCCAACAGACACATGAAAAGATGCTCAACATCACTTACCATCAGGGAAGTGCAAATCAAAACTACAATGAGATATCACCACCTCACACCTGTCAAAATGGCTAAAATCAACAACACAACAAACAGGTGTTGGCGAGGATGTGGAGAAAGGGGAACCCTTTTGCACTTACGGTGGGAATGCAAACTGGTAGCCACCGTAGAAAACAATATGGAGATTTCCTCAAAAAGTTAAAAATAGGGGTGCCTGGATGGCTCACTCGGTTGGTTAAACGTCTGCCTTCAGTTCAGGTAATGATCCCAGGGTCCTAGGACTGAGACCCAAATCAGGCTCCCTGCTAAGTGGGGAGTCTGCTTCTCCCTCTCCATGCCCCCCCAACTTGTGTTCTCTCATACATGCTTTTTCTCTCAAATAAATAAAATCTTTAAAAAAAAAAAGTTAAAAATAGGGGTGCCTGGGTGGCTCAGTTTGTTAAGCATCTGACTCTTGATCTCAGCTTAGGTCTTGATCTCAGGGGTGTGAGTTCAAGCCCCATGCTGGGCTCCATGTGTAGCCCACTTAAAAAAAAAAGTTAAAAATAGGGGCACCTGGCTGGCTCAGTTGGTAGAGCATGGAACTCTTGATCTCAGGGTTGTCGGTTCAAGCCCCGTGTTGGAATTACTTTAAAAGATTACTTAAAATCTTTTATTTTTAAGATTTTATATATTTACTTGAGAAAGAGAGCAAGTGAGAGAGAGCATGAGCGGGGGAGGGGAGCAGGGGCAGAGCGAGAGGGAGAAGCAGACTGCCTGCTGAGCAGGGAGCCCGATGTCAGGGCTCAATTCCAGGACCCTGGGATCATGACCTGAGCCGAAGGCAGATGCTTAACCAACTGAGCTACCCAGGCGCCCCTTAAAAATAAAATCTTAAAGGGGCGCCTGGGTGGCTCAGTTGGTTAAGCGACTGCCTTCGGCTCAGGTCATGATCCTGGAGTCCCGGGATCGAGTCCCGCATCGGGCTCCCTGCTCGGCAGGGAGTCTGCTTCTCCCTCTGACCCTCCCCCCTCTCATGCGCTCTCTCCCTCATTCTCTCTCTCAAATAAAATCTAAAAAATAAAATAAAATAAAATCTTAAAAAGTTAAAAATAGAACTACCTTACAATCCAGCAATTACACTACTAGACATTTACCCAAAGAATACAAAAATACTAATTCAAAGGGATACATGCACCCCAATGCTTACAGCATTATCAACAATAGCCAAATTATGTAAAAAGCCCAAACGTCCACTGAATGATGAATGGATAAACAAGATGTGGTATATATGCACAATGGGATATTACTCAGCCATAAAAAAGAATGAAATCTTGCCACTTGCAATGACATGGATGGAGGGAGAGCGTATTACACTAAGTGAAATAAGACAGAGAAAGACATACCATGATTTCACTCCCATGTGGAATTTAGAAACAAATGAGCAAAGGGGAAAATGGGGGCGGGGGGGGCAAACCAAGAAACAGACTCCTAACTGTAGAAAACAAACTGATGGTTACCAGAGGGGAGGTGGGTGGGGGATGGGTGAAATAGGTGATGGAGATTAAGGAGTGCACTTTTGACGAGCGCAGGGTGATGTATGAAGTGTTGAATCGCTATACTGTACACCTGAAACTAATATTACACTGTATGTTAACTGGAATTTAAATAAAACTTAAAAAACAAAAAAGACCAAAGATAGCAGTTTTAGCAAGGCATAGCACTCAGGGAGAAGGAGGCACTTTAGAAGAAGGGATTGACACTTGAAGGCCTCATAGAGAAAGAAGCCACTGAAGATGAAGACTCTACTAAAATAATGATACAACAATTGGAAAGGGGTGGAAGAGATAATTATTTAAAAACAGGGGCACCTGGGTGGCTCAGTCAGTTAAACGGCTGCCTTCGGCTCGGGTCCTGATTCCAGGGTCCTGGGATCGAGCCCCACATCCGGCTCCAGCCTGCTTCTCCCTCTCCCTCTGCCTGCCTCTCTGCCTACTTGTGCTCTCTATCTGTCAAATAAATAAATAAAATCTTTAAAAAAAACAAAAAAATAAAAACAGTTCACTGTAGCAACAAAAGAGGGTGCTCTCTTGAACTAAGAGGTTGAGGAAGCCACACAAACTTCAATCTAAAAATAAAACTGTCTAGGGGCGTCTGAGTGGCTCAGTTGGTTAAGCGTCTGCCTTCAGCTCAGGTCATGGTCTCAGGGTCCTGGGATCGAGCCCCCATCAGGCTCCCTGCTCAGCGGGGAATCTGCTTCTCCCTCTCCCTCTGGTCATTCTCTCTCTCTAATAAAAAAATCTTTAAAATAAATAAAAAATAAATAAAACTGTCCATAGTGTTAGTCTAGTAAAATCCATCACAACCTGAACAGAAAAAAGAACCCAGCATCTATACCAAGCTACTTATATGGAATAAAAACAAGTAAAAAACCTTGTGGCAGATGAAAACACACCCAAAAAGCCTAGCGATAAAAAAGAAACATGTAATACAATTCCATCACAAATTAAAAATAATTAAATAATGCTGTATGACTTACAGTGAGGTATATCAGTTACTTCTCAATATAACTGGAAAAAAATAATTATATACCAGATGAAGATATAAAAGAACACCTCAAATCAGATGTTCAAAATTTTAAATAATGGACAAACAATAGGAAAATATAAACCAGGTGGAGACTGAACTAAAGAAACAAGAGAAACCCAACTGCATCTCAGAAATGAAGACTAAACTTCAAGAGATATGATCTAAAGAAAATAGGAATACTTCTCAAGTAAGTGAAAAAGAAACAAAGGTGAAAAGAATCAAAGGAAAAGTAAAAGATAAAAAGAGGCAAAGGAGGGTGCCTGGGTGGCTCAGTTGGTTAAGCGACTGCAGTCGGTTAAGCGTCAGCGGGGAGCCTGCTTTCCCCCCCTCACTGCTGCTACCCCTGCTTATATTCTCTCTGTCAAGTAAATAAATAAAATCTTAAAAAAAAAAAAAAAGATGAATTGGCTTGAAACTTTTGATAGTCTGGAACAAAGCTTCTCTTTAACAAGGAAAACACTGAAATAAATTTAAGACTTCATAGTGGCAGTGGCAACTAAGATGGCAGACAAAGAATGTGATACTATCTCAGGTCCTAAATGCAAGAAGTTCTAGCCTAGTAACCCAAATAATCACATGCCAGAGTGAAGAAGAGTTACCCAAACCTAGGCTATGTGATCACTACAACACAAAGTTAGGTAATATACAAGCAGCTCTGCTATAATGCTTGTTTGGAAAACACGTTTGTTCCAACATCATTGACATATTAAGGAGTATTTTGAACACACTAAATTTCAAATTTCATGATTGTTTCTGTGGGATTTTGCCCACCAGAAGTACTAGGTGAACAAAGAAAACTGCACTCAGCTGAAACAAACCACATAGGCATGTACAGGACAGACATACACCTCAAACGTCTACCAGCTACATCAGTTCTGGCTGTGTTATGAGCCACGCCCATCCCAATCTGGTGTTACAACTTTCCCTCAGATTTTAGATAACTTTCCTTCCATTACTTCAAAACAATTCACAAGCTGCAATCCTTCCGACACTCACTTCCACAAACAAACTTCTGGTCTTTTCCATGTTAAAGTGCAGTATTAATTCTATAGTATTTATGTATTTGTTAACCATTTAACATATGTAAAAATTATGCTGATTTTAATTTGGTTCTTACCTTTGCTTTCTTCACTAATGAAAAAAATTTTTTAAAGATTTTATTTATTTATTTGAGAGGGAGAAGAAGAGAACTCCCTGCTGAACAGGAAGCCCAATGCGGGGCTTGATCCTGGTCTCCAGGATCATGACCTGAGCCAGGTGGCCCTCACTAATGAAATTTTTGAGTGTTGTGCCTAATCCCATTTTTTCCATAAGCCCTGTGGTTTTTATTGCATGATTTTGCATAGTGCAGTGACTTTTAGGAACCCATTTGTCCTGATACAGCACAACTAACTGTATATAAAGCAATCAGAAATCTACTTTTAACAATAACATAAGTATGGACTATACTTATTACAATTTCCTTGAAGGAGAGATGCAAGTTTTACATCAACTAATGTGTAAGGAAAGCCTAGCATAAATGTGGCTCAAAATATATACTCAATAAGTGCCAGTTTACTTCATTTCCCCTCTTCTTAAAGATTCTGATTCAGTTCCAAAGCACTGATAATCAAAGATGATCTTGTAATCTCCAATGAGATCTCTGAAAAATAAAGAGTACCATATTAACTGGAAGCCATTATTATAAGGAGAAAAATAATTTTTTTAACTGAAACAACCATGTGTGGAAGTAAACAACCAACCTTAAGGTTTTTTTTTTTTTTCTAGGTCTATACTTTCAAAAGCAAACTTTCATTTCTCCTTTTATATACAAGATATGGAAATAGAACAACTCTTACAGATAACACACGGGAATATTTAAGTAATCTCCTACATAATAAAATCAAATGGAATCTTTAAGAGTTAAAATATCACTGGCTAGAGGTGTCCGGCTGGCTCAGTGGGTAGAGCATGCAACCCTTGATCTTGGGGTCGTGGGTTCAAGCCCCATGTTGGGCCTAGGGCTTACTTAAAAAAGAAAAAAGAAAAAAAATATTGGCTTAAAATAAGATTATAATTTCCCCAGTAGGCTTTGACAGAAATTTCAAATTATCTCAACTGAAAATGTGTGCCTATTATACTAGCCAAAGAAAATTTCAATGGAATAGAACACATCAGGCAACAAAAACATTAACCTCTCCATTATTTATTTCCATACTGCAATTTTTATTTTACTTTTAAATATTCAAAAAGATTGCTTTATTAAATTAAAATTTTAAAGAATTATTTTAATTCCAAATTAGTAGTGAACAATATAATTCCTATTTTACCTAAGGGGGGAAAACCATATGCAACAAGTTAAACTAGTTTTTTAAAAGTTAAAACTTCAACACAAGTTTGTACAATATGCATTATAAAACAGCACAGATGTTAGGTATACGGCTGATATTCCAGGGAAATTCCCAAAAGTCAAGAATGCAATAAGAGCATAAAATTCCCTCCTCTCCAAACCCTAATATTTATATTAAGAACCATCACTCTTTTACACCTCTTCACTTGCTCTTCTCACCATCAGCACTGGCAACTGACATTCTTTTCAAAACTATTTTTCACTAAGAATCTTAAGTTTTCCTCTCTTCAGTAAGGCTACTATCTATAAATAGACAGCAAAGTTGTATTTATATGCGAATGCTGATGGCTGGCTAGGCTCAATGATTAGTTATGTGGCTTGCTCTGCCACACCAGCTTCCCAGCATACCTTTCCAATTCCAAAAATTCAACTTCATCTTTACATTTTCTGTAAAACACTCACAAAGCAACTCTAATCTACAAAATATTCCCTCCCTGTTTTATAATATTTGCACTGGTCCTCACCCCCAAATCTGTACTGGAGTCAGTTGTAGAGCTTTATGAAACTACAGATGACTGAGCCTTACTATCTGATTCAGCAGGCTCCTCACGACAAACATCCTCATTTAATCCAGATGCCATTTTTTCCTCCAGTGCTAAAACAACCAAAACAGAAACAATAAAATTTCCTCTTATTATGCTTCTGTGACTGGAGAAAGGCCATGTAAACAAACTAATACTATGATTCATCTGTAAATGAAACTTCTAAGGTCTTACCGGGTAATACAGGTTCTGCCTGATATCCTACGATTACCTCATGTAACAATGTACTCTATGATGCCAAGGCCCAGTAACTCCCTTTTTCAAAAATCTTTATACAAGAACATAATCCAAAGAGCTTTCTCTCTTGTCACTCTTTATACACTCATTTTATGCAACAAGTACTTATTCAATGTCTATTATGGTACATTATTCTAACCAATGGAGGTATAGTAATTAACAGAAAGAAGGTCCTATCATCATAAAACCTACATTTTAATTATAGAAGATGTGATAAATTACTTGCACATATATATCATATGGTAATAAAGTGATATAGAAAGAAATAAATTAAGGAAGAAAATAAGATTGAGCTGAGGAGGACTTCTGGTTAAGGAAGGCCTCTATACAACATTTAGAGAACATCTGAAGAGAATTCTAAGAGAAGAAATGTGCCAGGCAGGTATCTGACGGGAGAGAAAATTCTGAACAGTCCTTTGCATATGATCCCTTATATAACCTGGCTTTTTATGTTCAAAACCACTTTTATGAACAAAGAAGATATATTTGAATCAATGCTCTGTGAGAACTGCATTGTCAGAAGCATAAATATTAAAGGAAATAATGCACACTAAACAAAGAGATCCCTTAAGGTAAAGCAGGTTGGCCAGTAGTTCTCCAGTCCTCCAGCCATACAGGGCACCATTCCTGCCTCTGTGGTAACTGTCTTTTAACCAGTGCTTCAAAGTAATAGTTGAGATAGCAATTCTATTATCATCAAATAACTTAGTTTGTATTATCCCCAATAATGACCCAGGACTGCAAGCCTTTAAAATACCCACAGAACCGAACTTTAATTCAATTCCTGTTAAGAATTTTGTATGCTTTTCTGAACATATATGTTGTACCCTACTATTAAAAACTAAACTGTGGGGCGCCTGGGTGGCTCAGTTGGTTAAGCGACTGCCTTCGGCTCAGGTCATGATCCCGGAGTCCCGGGATCGAGTCCCGCATCGGGCTCCGGGCTCCCGGCTCTCGGAGAGCCTGCTTCTCCCTCTGACCCTATCCCCTCTCATGCTGTTTCTCTCTCTCTCAAATAAATAAATAAATAAAATCTTTAAAAAAAAAAAAAAAAACTAAACTGTGGCCAATCTTTTTTTTTTTTAAACCAAAGTACTCTATTCTCCAAATAATCTACACAAACAAGTACTTTAACCTACTCTCAACCCAAAAGAATCACTTTTGAAACATTTCAGGTTTCTAACACAATAAACAATTTAAAAAATATATGCTTTGGGGGCGCCTGGGTGGTGCAGTAAGTTAGGCCACCGATTTCAGCTCAAGTCACGATCTCAGGGTCTTGAGATCGAGCCCCGTGTCTGGCTCCATGCTGGGCGTGGAGCCTGCTTAAGTAAGATTCTCTCTCAAAAAAAAAAAAAAATATATATATATGTATACACACACACACACATATATGTACATACACATACGCTTTGTCAATTTAAGTAAAAACGTATCTTTGTTTGTTCATTCATACTACATAACATTCCAGAAAGGATTTAGGGCAGAAGTATAAAGGAAAACAAAACAGTGAATTCACCACATTATCAAAAGGTTTTTTCTCCTAATATTTTTACCGACTTTTAAAAAAAGTATTTTGTGTATTTTCTAATATAGTATATTTACATCATAGCAAATTTGCATTTCCTTTTCTAGTACACTTTCAGGAAGAAATTTATTCTAGCTTAAACATCTGATTACCTACAGTGTACAAAAGAAAAGGACTTTAGGGGCACCTGGGTGGCTCAGTCAGTTGATCTTTTGCCTTCAGCTCAGGTCCTGATCCCAGGGTCTCAGCACTGAGCCCCACATCGGGCTCCCTGCTCAGCCTGCTTCTCCCTCTCCTTCTGCCCCTCTCCCCCTACTCATGTTTTCACTTGCTTCACCCTCTCTAATAAATAAAAATTAAAAAAAGAAAAATGACTTCACAGCAGGTAAAACTTTGTTTCCATTTCTTTTTTTTTTTTTCTTTGTTACATTCTGAACACATGCAGGGCAGACAAAAGCATATTAAAACCAATTTCAGGGCGCCTGGGTGGCTCAGTTGGTTGAGCGGCTGCGTTTCGCTCAGGTCATGATCCTAGAGTCCCTGGATCGAGTCCCGCATCCGGCTCCCTGCTCGGCGAGGAGCCTGCTTCTCCCTCTAACCCTCCCCCGTCTCATATACTCTCTCTCTCTCTTTCTCACTCTCTCAAATAAATAAATAAATCTTAAAAACAAAACAAAACAATTTCAAGGTTGCTGTCCAAATTCAGTTGCAAACTAGATCACATAGAAATTTAAGTCAAAAGACCTTCCATGTACATATGGAAATTTACTTGACAGTTCCTAATCTTAATTTCATCTGCAACTAAATCCAACCTAAGTATCATTAACTGTAAAAAGAGCACATTTTTCCAAATGCAATAAATCAAATAAAATAATTTACCTACAATGTGTAGGTACCCACAATACATCTAGCCACCTACAATTATTACAACACTTTTACCTAACTCCTTCTCCCTACAACCTCCCCAACCCCACCAAAGAGATTAAACACTAGGCAGGTATGGTATAAATGCCCTGAGCTAACAAACAAAAAAACTGATTCCTGAATCTAAAACTAAGCTGTTAACCTTAATCTCAGTCTGTTTCCTTAATAAAAATGTCCCCACCTTGGGAAGTTTTAAGAATAAAGAAGGATCCACAAGGGGCACTGTCCAAAACGGCAACTGCATACCACCACAAGTGGCTATTTGAATTTAAACTTAATTTAAAAATTGAGTTCAATTGCACTAGCTATACTTCAGGTGTACAACAGTCACAAGTGACTAACAACTACCATATTGGACAGAGTAGATACAGGGCATTTCCCTCATCGCAGAAAGTTCTATTGTGCAGTACAAATGGTAAGTTTTCAGTTAAGTCACAAAGAGTATCACCATGCTATACTAACTTCTCTTACCACTTTTCTAGGAAAGAGAAATTCTGTCCTCTAGACTTTTAACAACATAAATCATTCAGGCAAAAGTCCAAAACTAGAGTAATGGTGTAAAATATTTTAAGCACTCCCAACAGCTCACATTACCACCTGAGAAGCAGGGCGGAGCAGCGGCGGTCACCGCCCTGGCACTACTTAACGGCAGCGCAGGAGGGGCTCTCCAACTTGTCCAAGTGGGCTAAAATCTAAAAAGGTGTGAACTTCGTTCCACTCCAGCAACTCATTTTTCCTACCTTAACCTAGATCCTAAAAAAGTGGTGTAGAGATCTGGTAATGTCCTCAAACTATTTCGACAAACAAATAGCATCAAGAGTAGGCAAAGGCACAATTTTCTAATGACCCAGTTTTCCAAACTGTTAAAATAGTGTATAATTACAACAAAAATCCCGCAAAAAAACCCACTTCTGGTAAACACACATAAGTCTTCTTTAAACTAAACTCCTACATAATATATGTTACATTAAATTCATCCCCTGCCCTTTCTCTAGACAAATTATAGACAAGAAACATTCTGTAGACATTTTGACCAACTTAAAACAGTTCTTTAATCAGAAAACAGTTAATATATGAAAAAAGGGCCCAATATGCAACAAAACTGAATTTTATTATTTTTTTTTAAAGATTTTATTTATTTATTTGAGAGAGACACAGCGAGAGAGGGAACACAAGCAGGGGGGAGTGGGAGAGGGAGAAGCAGGCTCCCTGCCAAGCAAGGAGCCTGATGCGGGGCTCGATCCCAGGACCCTGGGATCATGACCTGAGCTGAAGGGCAGATGCTTAACTGACTGAGCCACCCAGGCAACCCCAAAACTGAATTTTAGATATCAACTAAACTAGAACAAGCCAGGCAAATCCACTACAGAAACTTTCTGGGTTTCCTCTGAAAAATAAAGGTAAAAACATATTTCATTACTTTGAAATTGAGGTTTCAAATATTTTAAAAATACAAACTAACTTCATTTGCTAAAGGAATTTACTACAAACAAGTATGGTACAACTAACAAAGTAGCAGCTCAAAAAGTGAATACTCCTGGAATGATTTAACAGTACCAACGCAGCAACACTTGGTTACAGGCATTAAAGTATGCCCAACTTTTCGTTGGGGGGGCTTAAAATCAAGACAGCTAATATACCATAAAAATTGAGGAAGCAGAAGGAATTTTTAAAAAGCAAATACTAACTATACTTTTGGTTAGCACAGTTTTCTTCATTCCTAATGTAATAGGACAACAAGAACATTCTATCCCCTTCTCTTTAGTAATTTTCACATTTTTTCTGCATATACCTTATCACAATAAACTCTTTAGCACTTCAATTTTAGCAATGAACGTAAAGGTTCTGCCCCACTATCACAACCAGGAAAAAAAAAATGTGTAAAATGATTAATCAAAAAACGTTACTCTATGAATGGTTAAACTGTGGTACATCCCTATCACAGAATTCTACTCAACAATAAAAAGGAACAAACTGATACCCAACAACTTGGATGAATCTCAAGGAAATTACATTGCATTAAAACAAGACAATCCTAAAAAGTTATATGCTGTATGATTCTTTTCAGTAAACATTCATGGAATGACAAAATTATAGAAATAGAAAACAGAACAGTAGTGGCTGCCAGAGTTTGGGGGTAGAGGAGATGGAAAGCAGGTGGGAGGGTGTGGTTGTAAAAGGCAACAGAAGGATCCTTGTGCTGATGGAACCATTCTGCATACTGACTGTAGTGGGGGTTATGTAATTACAATTGTGATAACACTGCACAGAACTAAATACACACACAAATTAGTGCAAGTAAACTGGAGAAATATGAATAAGATTGATAAAGAGTATCAATGTTATGATACTGAACTATAGTTCTGCAAGGTGTTAGCCCTGGGAAACTGGGTAAAGGGTACAAGGGATCTCTGTATTATTCCTTAAAACTACATGGGAATCTACAGTTATCTCAAAATAAAAAGTTTGCTTTTTTAAAAACTGCGACCCTAACAGTTGGGATAATTTCAATATGAACTGGATATTCCACAGTATTAGGGAATGACTGTTAACAGTATTATAGCTATACAGGACAATATCCTTATTCTCAGGAAATGCGTGCTGGTGCATTTATGGATGAAATATGTCTGCAACTTACTCTTCTGTGTATGGGAAAAGAGAGAAAGCCAATCTGGCAAAATGTTAACATACTAAATTAAGGTAAAGGGTTTATGAGTGCTCCTTGTACTCTTCTATCAACTTTTCTACTTGAATTTTTTTCAAAAAAAGTTAAGGAGTAAGATTTAAGACACATTTTTGTCCTAAAACTATGTTTCAGTTGAACTTACACACCAGTTAGTCTTTCAAAAGATTTAAAAGCAGGAGTGCCTGGGGGCGCCTGGGTGGCTCAGACTGCCTTCGGCTCAGGTCATGATCCTGGAGTCCCGGGATCAAGTCCCACATCGGGCTCCCTGCTCAGCGGGTGGTCTGCTTCCACCCTCTGCCCTCTTCCCTCTCGTGCTCTCTGTCTCTCATTCTCTCTCTCAAATAAATAAATAAAATCTTTAAAAAAAAAAAAAAAAGTAGGAGTGCCTGGGTGGCTCAGTCAGTTGGGCGCCTGCCTTCAGCTCAGGTCATGATCCTGGGGTCCTGGGATCCAGCCCCGCCCCCGGGTCCTTGCTCAGCGGGAACCTGCTTCTCCCTCTCCCTCTGCTTCCCACTCCCCCGATTGTGCGCACGCTCGCCCTCTCTCTCTTTTTCTGTGTCAGATAAGTAAATAAAATCTTTTAAAATAAATAAAAGATTTAAAAGCAAATAAATCATTCTATTTTTTTAAAAAACCACGTGATAGTCCTATCTATACTAGTTATTCTTAAAACAAAACGGCAATAAGGATTTCAAAGGGAAAGAGTCACGTGGTATTGGATGTGCCTTTCCGGTAAGTTTTTCAACATAAATTGACTAAATCTGTAAGGCATATGGATATTTTTGTAAAATCAACGTTAGTTCAACATGGATTACTCTTTCCTAGACTGGATCCCCAAAATTGTTCTACTTTTCAAATAAGTGAAGCAAATTAAAATTGTAAGGGAAAACAGCTAACACTTTCATGCACACACTCCAAATTTTAAAAGTTTTAAGTTTGGCAAACAGTTAATTCTTTCATAAAGAAATGTTTGGATGAAGAGGCAACCCACACACTAAATGCCAAAACAAAAATGTGCCATGATGTATTAATTATAGCGCCAGGGCCACAAGATATATTTTACAACGTAAACTGTCCCCCCAAACATCACTGTATTTTATAGTATTTAAAAAAAAAAAAAGCAAACTGCACACGTTTGAAATGTAGGAAATAAGTGAGTTTGAGCTACCGTCTATAAGATCCATCTCAAAGTTCTTAAGTTGTCTTTGCTGCTAAATTTTTGCATCAGAGATAATACGCTTCAGTCTCTGAGAAAATCCATGTCTAGAACGTCTCAACCAGAAACTCTGTAACTTCACTTCCAACCGGACCGCCCCCTCGCAGTGGGCCCCACCTCCCGAGTAGGGTATGGGGTGGGGCTGTTTCCCGCTCGGAAACTAAGAAATAAATGTCTTTTTCCCTACTCCATCCAGAAACGAGGGAAAAAGAGAGGCCGAGAATCTGCAGACTCGAGTATGAAACTAACTACAAGGAGGTAGTCGTTTAGTAAGCTTCCTTTCCTCTTCTGAACCCCTTCCTTCCCTCCTTCCAAGTCATTCAGTGACCCCCGGCCGGGCGGGGACAGGTGAATATCAAGAGAGGAAGAGGGAGGGACGGACGAAGGAGGGAGAGCGGCGCTTGGGCAATGAATGAGCTGTGCCGCATCCGCACCACCTGTTCCTTCCAAGGGTGCCACCCCGACCTGCCGGCAGTGTTACCGCACCACCCCGGCCGCGACTCCTGCCCGTGTTGCAAGCTTCCCTGCTAAAAGGCCGGGCCGGTCCTCTCCACTCGGGGCGGATGAAAACCCGCAGTCTAGAAGCTAGGAAAACGGGGCCTACTCCGGAACCACGGCCTCCGAAGCGTGGAGACAGGAGGAGGAAGCCCATGGCCCGGGGCGCGCGGGGTGATGTAGGAATCATAGGGAGGGGACGAAGGGGGGCATTCGGCTTGACTAGGAGTATGAAGGCGGGGTTCCTGGCGGAGGTGGCCCGGTACCCGCCGGGCCGAGGTTAGGGGTGACAGGCCCGTGTACCGGCTAAATCCTCCCCACTGCTTGCCCAGAGTCTCACACTTACCAAGATCCGCTTGAAGAGAGCGTTCTCCTTGGGCGGGAGGCTCACGGCCGGCATCGTTCCGGCTCCTCCCGCTGCTCCCGCCACCGCCCGGCTCGGTCAGTCTGTTTGTCCGACCGCCGCCGCCGCCGCCGCCGTCCCCTGGCTGCTTCAGCCTTGATTGCCCCGATCCACCGCCGCCACCAAGCCTCGAGTGTCACCGCGTCGCCCAACCCCGACACCCCCTTCCCCTCGTTGTCTTTTTTCCTTTCTCACTTAACGCTGCCGCCGCCTCCCCCCCACGGGTCTCCGTCGGCGGTTCACGTGGTAACTGAACAGACCGACAGAGGCAGCCAAAATGGCGGACGCGGAGGGCTTTCCCACCCGGGTCACACCTCCTAGCACGCAGGCGCGATGACCTCCTTTCCCCACCTCCTCTGTCCTAGAGCTTGCTGGGAAACCAGGAGGCCCGCGGGTGGGCGGAGGCCGCGAGGGTCGCGGCAGGCCCCGCCCATTCCTCGGTCGCAGCGCGTCTTGGAGGCCTCCGGGGAGAGCTAGGGGAGAGTCGCTAAGTGCGGTTCCGGCTGTCGCAAACTCAGAAATAGCCTTTCAGCTGTTTGCTGCCAAAGTGGCCTTTCATTCATTGGGTAGATTCTCCCAGCCTGCATGATCATACTTGGAGCCTGAAGTGCTGAAGTGCAGGTGTTCAAGAAGTTCTGCGTTTGATCGTGAAGTGCCTAATTAAGCAGCAGAGGCGGAAGGGAAATGAAGGCTTCACCCCAGGCGGGGCTTGTAAACCAATACGGAAAGGAGAGGCTTAATGGATTCTGAAAACCGTGGAAGAGTTTGACCAGTTAAATGGGCTGGCTGGAGTATCGGTGATTTAGTTTATTACTTAAGGTGAGCCTGGAAAGAGCCAGATCCTAAGTGCCGTATTTGCACTGCCAAAGAAGCATCTGAAAGTTAAAATGTGTTTTATTTCATTGTTGAGTCCATACAATGAAGGGTTCACGACTGTTTGAGTCATCTTGGAGTAGAGTTCAGGGACATTGACTCCCCTGGAGCTGGGTAAAAGCTAGTGCTTAATATTGTGAGTGTTGAACTCCCCATCGCCAGAAATCCTCAAATGTTAAACACCGGAGTATCAGGCAGGGATACTAGAGAACTGCTGCAGTAGGCAATATCAAACTAGATGCCGAAGAGGACCTTTTCCATTTATGTGTATATGTATAAGTAATTTCACGAACAACTGACAGTAAAGGGGTGCCTGGCTGGCTCAGTCCGTAGAGCATGTGACTCTTGATATCAGAGTGGTGAGTTTGAGACCCAATTTAGGCATGGAGCCTACTTAAAAAAAATTTTTTTTAATTGACAGTAAAACTATTTTAAAGCTGGCATTCCATTGATGAGCTCCAATTTTTCCCTTCTGTGAGCCATTTTTATGCTTGATTATTTTTGACGATCTCTCTCCAGATGCTAAATTCCATCCGTAGCATTCTTTGCATCATGAATCTTTGCATTATATGTGCATTAACTTTGCTCTTTTAAATGTATTTACCCAGATATTTTACTGTTTCAGCTTGCACTTCTTTAATCCTCCCTAGAAGGTGTAAGGTGAGTGAGATATTTCCCATTGTAAAAATCTGGGACTAATGCTCGGGTCTTCTAGTTGCTATCTCAAATGTCCTCTTCTTTTGCCTGGATCATAAATTAGGTTTGGTGAATCAGATCCTGCAATTCCTTCAAATTCTGTTATCTTTGTTCAAAAGTTTCATTGAAAAAAGTATCTACAGGAAACCTGTATCTACAGATGTTTGAGTTTTGGAATACGCCCAGTTTTTTAACCTTAACTTTAAAAAAAAAAACTAAGAACAAACATAGAATTCATAAAAACAGTTGTCATTCAATGATAACGTTTGAACTTCACTGCCCCCAAGAGGTCTTTCTTTCAACCATCTCACCTATTAAGAAGTAGAAAAATTATCTAACTTACAGTGATAATTTTAGCTTCACTACCAACTTTGGTTTCCAAATCTCTGGCTTCATATCCAGAAGTTCCTACACTAGTATTATTTGCTAAGGTTTTCTAAATTTCTCCTTTGAATAATATACTATTTTCCTCTTGAGGGAAGAAAATTTCTGATGTTTGAAACAAACAGTAGTCCCCACCAAAGGCTGAGTACCTGAATAGATGAGACAACAATATAGTTCGGCAAATGTTACCTTCTTTTTGGCTGATAACAAATTTTTAAGACTCAGTGAATACTAGGGCGCCTGGGTGGCTCAGATGGTTGGGCGTCTGCCTTCAGCTCAGGTCATGGTCCCAGGGTCCTGGGATCGAGTCCCACATCGGGCTCCCTGCTCAGCGGGGAGCCTGCTTCTCCCTCTGCCTCTCTCTCTCTGTCTCTTATGAATAAATAAAAAATCTTAAAAAAAAAAAAAAGACTCAGTGAATACTAGTTTGCATTAACATTTATCTGAGTCATTTCCTAGTTAAAATGCACCAATAGATAACAGTTGGACCATACAGTCCATGATTTGATAGCCTGAACTCAATAATAAAATACCTGCTCTCACAGATCACCACTGTTTGACTAACAGATCCTATTTAACCTGTATGCTGTCATTGACAGCTATGCAGGAAATTAACATATCCAAAGCTGGATGATGACAGATGATGAGGATGGTGGTGATGATGATGATGATGATGATGATGATGGTTATTTCATTCATCGTACCCTAAGTATTTGCATATCACTATTGCCAAAGTGCCTCTTCACAAGAAAAATTAACCATAAATAAATATATAAATAAATAACCTCCAAACTTTAACTCTACAAAAGGGATATGTAGAGTGAAAATTCTCCATCTCCATATATGTAAGATGTTCTCTATCAACACTTTTTGCCTTAATCATCAAGTATTTAAATTTCATAGAAATACAACATAAGGGGTTCCTCAGTGGCTCAGTCGTTAAGCATCTGCCTTCGGCACGGGTCGTGATCCCAGGGTCATGGGATCGAGCCCCACATCAGGCTCCCTGCTCCGCGGGAAGCCTGCTTCTCCCTCTCCCGCTCCCCCTGCTCGTGTTCCCTCTCTCACTGTGTCTTTCTGTGTCAAATAAATAAAATCTTAAAAAAAAAAATACAACATAAAACAAGTCTATATATTTGTCACCCAGATTTAACAAATGTTAACATTTTGTGATTGCTTCTGATTGTTTTTTAAATAAAAATTTGCATATACTTGAGGCGCCTGGGTGGCTCAGTCAGTCAAGCCTCTCCCTTTGGCTTGGGTCATGATCTCAGGGTCCTGGGATCAAGCCCAACATGAGGCCTGCATCGGCTCCCTGCTCAGCAGGGAGTCTGCTTCTCCCTCTCCCTCTACCCCTCCCCACTGCTCATTCTCTCTGTCTCTCTCTCTCTCCCTCAAATAAATAAATAAAATCTTTTTTAAAAATTTGCAGATATGGGGCGCCTGGGTGGCTCCGTCGGGGAAGCGTCTGCCTTCAGCTCAGGTCATGATCTTGAAGTCCTGGGATCGAGCCCCACATTGGGCTCCCCACTCAGCTGGGAGTCTGCTTCTCCATCTGCCTCTCCCCCTGCTCATCCTCTGCCTCTCCCTCTCAAATAAATAAAATCTTTTAAAAAAATAAATAAAAAAATTTTTAAATTTTGCCAATACATCAGGAACTGCATCCCTCTTCAGATCCTGAATTTGATGTATGATATTTTCATGCATCATAAATCAATAAACATCTATGTAGTGATCTTATATTTTATACTGTTTTCAACTTTTGCTCTTCTTTAACCCTCCCTAGGAATGAGAAGTGTGAGTTGAGTAAGCTGTTGCCTAGTGGAAAAGTCTGGGACTAGAACTGTGGTTTTCTAGCTGCTAACTCAAATCCTCTCTCCTTTTGCCTGGGTCATAAAGAAAGTTTTAGCATTCAAATTCTGGAAATGGTTTAATGAATGTCATGTCACAACTTCTACCAAAATATCATAGCTACTAGCTCCTGGCTGGAATTGCTTCAACAAGATGGAGTTTCACCTACAGCTGCCTACTCTAAGTGTAGGGTTCCATCAACTCTAACATGCTGAGAGGAATGTGCTTATATTTCATCACTTTCCTAAAATATACACTAGTAAAAGGATACAGGGACCAAAAGAACAAACCAACCTTTTTCCAACAGCAGTACTGAAATTAGTAATTTGCTAAGTGGCTCCGTATGCTCTGACTAAATATGTTCTGTTTCATCTTGTTGGATACTAGCAAAAGCTGTGTCAGGACAAGCTTCCAAAGAATGATGTAGAAAGAATATTCAACTGTCAGGTTGCTGAGTGGACAAGAAGTTGAGAACCAACAACTGACTCAGCATATTAGTTGGGTGGTTTGCTTACTTGAGCATGAGTCTAGGAGGCTCAAACTAGGTTACAAATTATAATGTGACTCACAGTTTAGCAATCCAGGTAGCCATAAGTTGCATGTAAAAATGAACCAGAAAGTATAGTACATTATTTTACTCTTTGGTCAATAATTTTTGGTTAAATTTTTTCCCCAGTAATATTGCTAAAAAATATATAAAAGTGGACACTTAGTAGAGCATGCTACTCTTGATCATGGAGTGGTGAGTTCAAGACCCACGTTGGGCATAAAGCTTAAAAAAAATTTTTTTTAAGAAAAAGAAAATATAGAGGGAGAAAAGATTTGCTAACATTCATTGTGCTTTTAAAATGATCTTAAATGGCATTAAGTTTAAAGGATTAAATTATTAAAATTCATTATTTCTTTTACTTATATAGATGTTTACATGGTCTTTAGACATCAGATTGAATTGAGAATTGAATGCACAAAATCTGGCTCAATTATGAAAGATAAAACCTATTGTCAGTACAATGTCTTTGGTAGACCAGCAAAAACGAGTTGTTTGCAACTACCAGACTCTTCGTAAGCTTCCCAAGGACCATATAGGATAGGTTTTATGTTATAGCTATAAAACTGAGGTGTAGAGAGATTAAGTAATTTGCCTAAAAATCAAAAGCTAAAAAATGATCTACAGGAATGGCATTTTAAACTTGACTCTTTGAACCCTGTTCTACAGCTCATGGCCTCAGGGGACTGTCCAAGTCTGTTAGGTGGGCTAATGAGGATCACTAGATCTGGGGTCAGAAGACCTCAGTCTGAATCTCACCTTCCCCAGCTGTGGGATCCTGAGCCTGAGCTGGTCAGGGCACTTCCAAAACACGAAGATTCTCTTTTCCTCACAGCGTTGTGAAGCTCTACTAAGATAGCGCGTGTGAACAGACTTTGGGAGTTGTGGGAAGTCTCTTCAAATATATGGTATGTCACCTTGGATGAGTCAGTTGCCTTTGAGCTTCATCTGTAAACTGAGGATAATAAGGTATATCAGGCGGTGGTTGTGAAGATGAAATGAGACGATGTATGTAAACCATATGATGGATGCATAATGTACAGTGTCTGGAACACAGAATTCAAAGTGCTAGTTGTTACTCAACACAGCACTCCATTTTCAGTTTTCTGGCTCATGTAGCAAGATTTTAGTAAATCTCAGGGGCGCCGGTGTGGCTCAGTCGTTAAGCGTCTGCCTGCGGCTCAGGTCATGATCCCAGGGTCCTGGGATCCAGCCCCGCATTGGGCTCCCTGCTCCGCGGGAAGCCTGCTTCTCCCTCTGACCCTCTCCCCTCTCATGCTGTTTCTCTCTCTGTCAAATAAATAAAATCTTAAAAAAAAAAAAAAGATTTTAGTAAATCTCTTGAGTATCCCTGGGGCAGGGGCCTGAAATTCTCATGGGACAGCGAAATGGATAAACTACCCCTTACGCCTTTTAATCATTTCCTCCCAAACCCCATTTTACAAACGGATGATGAGACCAGGAGAGCTAGAGTACCAAGCAATAACCACGATTCTCGAGTTAACACCTCTACTTAGCGCGGCTGCGTAGCTAGCGAATCCCGCACTTCGTTCCGCCAGGGGGCGCTCGGATGAGCGCCGACTCCAGGGGACACGGGGTTGCGGAAAGGCGGAGCCCTGCCTGGCAAGATGGCGCTGCCCGCGTTGTTCCGCCTGTTCTCCAAGCTGTTGGCTCCTGCCAGGCTCCCAAGCGGCTGTGAGTGTCCCTCTCCGCTCAGGCCCACCCGACCTTACTGTCTGCCACTCCCAGGGTGAGCCCAGCCCGCGGGGGCAGGGGGCCCGGGCTCGTCCTGCAGTGACCTTCGCCGGCCTGCGTCCCAGATCCCAGCCCTGACTCTAGGCTCCCCATCACCCGCCGCCGACCCTCTTCTTAGTGCCGACAACTCTTGGTCTCTACGAATGGACTCTGGGTTCCCCCCCCGCAACCCGCCGCAGGTTGGGTCCTGCAGACCCTCTTGGTGCCGCTTCCCGCCAACTCGAGGGTCATCTGAGGCTCCGCAAAAGCCGGTTTACGAGGCTTTGAGGGCGTCTTGGAGGACAGGGGCCACTCGGTCTGGCTGTGCCGGTGGCTCAGTGCGAGTTAACTTGACCTTTCTGAACCTCTGTTTCCGAGGCTGTTTAAGCGGGGGAGAGAGGGGTTGAAGAGAGAATTAAATGCAATAATACACACGTAAATGTTAGGTTTTTCAGTACAAGGCGATACGTTATCGATTTACACTGTCCCCTTTCAGCTTCAGCGCGATCAAAGTTCTACATTCGGGAGCCGCCACATGACAGACCTGACTGGCTGAAAGTTGGACTGACCTTGGGCACCTCCGCCTTCTTGTGGATCTATGTGAGTTTTTTACTCCCTTGATGTCGTGTGACCCCAACACAGTGGGGAGGAGAAATGTCAGTGTGAGATTGTTGCTGAGCTTATCTCCCATCCAGTTGGATATTTATGTAATTGGAAAGTATAACGGAAATCGCAGAGACTAAAAAGAAATATTAAAGTTTTCCGCAGCATCGAGAAAATATGATGAGGCTGAAACTTACCTCATTCATTGTTAATGAGCATGGTTTTATGATGAATGGCAATTTTACTATTAATTGTTCTTTACTTGCTAATGAGGATGGGAGCTGGTTGGGTTTTATGAAGACACTTTTTTTTTCAGATGCCATAGGTACAAATCATCAATGGACAAACTATACAAATTAAGTCCCACTAGACTTCCAAAACATAAGATTTTAATCAACGTTTGCATAAATACGTTGTTGGAAATTGTACTTAGTGTGTGGCAGCCTTTTTTTTTTTTGTCTTTACAGTATGCCAAATGCTTTACATGTAAAAACTCATTTAATCTTTTCAACAACACTGTATAGTAGGTAATATTATTGTTGACTTTTTATAAAGAAAACGCTTGGGGAAATTAGTTTGCTAAACCCACTTCTCCCTGACTTCAGAATTACACTATAGACCATTATGAAATACTGCCTCTCTGTAGATAAATTTTCTTGAAGTTGACTAAAAGTCTGTGTGCTATATTAGTATTTAAAAAAATTTTTTTTGTCTCTAATAGGTTAGGGGCTTTCTCCACTGCCTCCCACCTCCAATTCTTAGATCTCTTATTTTGGATTTTCTCATTAAAATGGCTTGTTGATGGGGGCGCCTGGGTGGCTTAGTCGTTAAACGTCTGCCTTGGCTCGGGTCACGATCCCAAAGTCCTGGGATCTAGCCCTGCATTGGGCTCCCTGCGCAGCGGGGAGCCTGCTTCTCCCTCTCCCTCTGCCTGCCACTCCCCCTGCTTGTGCTCTTTGTCAAATAAATAAAATAAAATCTTAAAAAAAGTCTTGTTGATAAGGAGTAAGAGATGTTGAAAGTCATTTACAACATAACAACAGTAACTAATTCTTTTTAAAATAATATTTGTCATAATGAAGTTTTAATTTAAAGTTTTCCCTAAAACTTGATTGCTGCTGAGAACTCTTACTGAAATTGGATCTTTGATTGCAGCAAATGTCACCCCATATCAACCATTGTTTTGGTTGCATATTCTGTCAGACAGTGGTTCTAAGAAAGTGTCTATCTCCCGTGACATCTAATTAATACACATATAGTTGGGGGATGGGATTGGTCACTCATAGTATTCAAACTTCTAAGGTTAGAAGTATGCCACACCCAGCAACCAGCCTGGACCTCATTTAATACTCAGTTCTGGTTGGTTGTATTGGTTTAGCTCCTCTATGGTAAGTTATTCTATTACATTAATTACCCACTGAATGAGTGCTCGCTTCAGCAGCACATATAATAATAATTACCCACTGAATGAAATAATTTATTTGGCAGAAGTTGAATTTAAAATCGTAAGGGGGCGCCTGGGTGGCTCATTCGTTAAACGTCTGCCTTGGGCGCAGCTCATGATCTCAGGGTCCTGGATTTGAGCCCCATAGCGGGCTCCCTGCTCAGTGGGGAGTCTGCTTCCCCCTCTGCCTGCCGCTCCCCCTGCTTGTGTGCTCTCTCTCTCTGACAAATGAATAAATAAAATCTTAAAAAACAAAAACAAAAAAAAACCCCTTTCTTTAAAAAAAAGGAAAAGAAGGAAACCTGGGTAGCCCAGTCAGTTAAGCGTCTGCCTTCAGCTCAAGTCATGATCCCAGGGTCCTGGGATTGAGTCCCACTTCGGGCTCCTTGCTCAGCAGGGAGCTGCTTCTCCCTCTGCCTGCCGCTCCCCCTGCTTGTGCTCTCTCTCTCTCTCTCTCTGACAAATAAATAAAATCTTTAAGAAAAAAGACAAAGAAAAGCAAATCCAGGCCCCAGTGCCCCCATGCCCTCCCTCACCCCTAGAATAGTTGTAATTCTTTTACAACGTACAATTTTTATTCCTCTTATATACCAAATATAAGTATCATTGGTTAGCCTCTTTAAGTTGCCAGGAAGGTTACATTTCTAATTTTAATTGTTACCCACTTCTAGCTCATCAAACAACATAATGAAGATGTTTTAGAGTATAAAAGAAGAAATGGGTTGGAATAAACTATTGAAATACTAATATGGTAAGTATGCAGTTTTATAGGATTAATTAATTATGCAAGTTAATTTGACCTCTTTCTAAATAATGTATTTTGGTTGTTTTTTTTATTGGGTTTATACTTTTTTTTTTTTTAATTTTATTTATTTATTTGAGACAGAGAGAATGAGAGAGAGAGAGCACATGAGAGGGGGGAGGGTCAGAGGGAGAAGCAGGCTCCCCGCCGAGCAGGGAGCCCGATGCGGGACTCGATCCAGGGACTCCAGGATCATGACCTGAGCCGAAGGCAGTCGCTTAACCAACTGAGCCACCCAGGTGCCCGGGTTTATACTTTATTTAAGTTTATTTTTTTTTTCAGTAATCTCTACACCCAATGTCAGGCTTGAACTCACAACCCTGAGATCAAGTTGCATGCTCCTCCAGCTAAGCCAGCCAGGCTCCCCTATTGAGTTTGTACTTTTTAGCACTGATATTCCTGCCTGTGACAAATTTATGAATTTTAATACCTTAGCTGAAGCATCTCTCAGCATAATCATTTTTTAGCATCATTTGTAATCATTATGCTTTGACTGTGTTCAAAGAAAGTTGTGTTTAAGAATGAAACCAAAATCAGGATGCCTGGGTGGCTCAGTCAGTTAAGCGTCTGCCTTCGGCTCAGGTCATGATCCCAGGGTCCTGGGATCGAGTCCCACGTCGGGTTCCTTGCGCAGTGGGGAGCCTGCTTCTCTGCCTGTCATTGCCCCTGCTTGTGTGTGTGCATGCGCACGCACTCTCACCCTCTCTCTTTTTCTCTCTGACAAATAAATAAAATCTTAAAAAAAACAAAAAAGAATGAAACCAAAATCATATCATTTTTGTAAATCTGATGGTACTCTACACAGTGACTTCATAACACTGAAGACAGGTTTGTGTATGTATTTCTTAATATCTGTTATATACGACACCTGAGTGTAAATTCCATGAGAACAGAACCCTATTTTATTAATCATAATGTTTTCAGCAAATTGCCCAGGCACTTAGTTAGCTAATCGAGAGATAAACATGAAATAAGATACGCTTTTGCTACTCTCTTATAGGTCACATAAAATATTTTTTGCTAAAACTTAAATAAAACGAAGGGTTGATACTCTTTATGGATTTGTTTTCTAACTTTCCCAGATGCCCAGAAATTATTCAAAATGGTCTAATTTTAATATTATTTCTGCTAGTTAATGCTATAGTTTTATTTTTTTTTTCTTCATTATAGGTATCCTCCATATAGTGATTATACTAGTTCCTTTGGATTCACCAATCTGTTGAGTTGTAAACGTGAGAGAAAAAGTTATATGTGAATGTATGTCAAATCAGCATTTGTGTTTTGCATCATTAAATGAAAAAATAAAAATATTTCTGTATTCTTCAAATTATATATGTTGTGGCTATGTAGTGAATGTCAGTTCTAAAGTGTATTATTAGAAGTATTTTGATGTAGAAAGTACCATCTGATAACAGGGTCAATGGTAATTAAGGACACATTGGTAAGAAAACTTGTTAAGGAAATGGATTAAAAATCACCGCTGAAGGATTTACTCCTATGTCAACTTTTTTTTTCCTTGTATCAACTTTTTATTTCTATTCCAAATATTCTTGAGTGTGTCAGGGTGATAGAACTACTTTATTATTCAAAATACTAAAGAACCTGAGGCGCCTGGGTGGCTCAGTTGATAAGCGTCTGCCTTCGGCTCAGGTCATGATCCCAGGGTCCTGGGATCGAGTCCCACATCGGGCTCCCTGCTCAGCGGGAAGCCTGCTTCTCCCTCTCCCACTCTCCCTGCTTGTGTTCCCTCTCTCGCTGTGTCTCTCTCTGTCAAATAAATAAATAAAATCTTTAAAAAAAACAAAAAACTAAAGAACCTAAATACTGTTTTCTTCCAGAGAAGCCAGTCTGGTAAGTCAGAAAGGAAAGGTGAATCCTTTTATTACTAGAGTTTGTTCTCACTCCATTTCCTTGAATTTGAATGATTGCCATTTGGATGACTTTTGTACTCACCATTTACGGCACCAGTTTGTTGTTCCTTTTTGTAATATGACTTAGCAAACTCCTAAGAAAAGAGGGAAGAGGAGAGAGGGTTAATAGACACAAAATAAAATACACTTCATTTATCCCTCATCAAAATCCTTTCTTGTGGGCGGGGGGGGGGGGGGGGACGGGGAGAGGCTTTCTTGTGTATCAGTTAAAATTTATTTATGTGCCACTTCATTCACTTTTGATTTAAACAGTGTACACACATTTGAAGATTCATTATTTAAGTCTCCATTCTGACATTAAGTGGAAAGATTTACTGCATTGTAATTGGTTTTGTGTGTGTTTGGGGCTGTGGCCAACACTTATTCTGGGAGATTCATCGCCTAATATCTTTGGAAGTCACTTCTGAACATAAATTCAGAATTAACATTATTTCAGATTATTTAATGCAAATTCAGTTAAAAGCCAGATATAATACTATGAACTTCTGTTAGTTTGGAGCTCTAGCTGATAGAGCTGGAAAGGACCTTAGAGGTTATACAGACCAATCTCATTAATTATACAAATGCAAAAACCGGAGGTGAAGAGTGATTTGCCCAACAACACTGTGGTAGATGTGATAGATTCCAGAGATGACTACTGCCTACTCTTTGGAATCTGTGATATGTTAGATTAAATGGCCAAGGGGGATTAAGATTACAGATGGAATTAAGTTTGCTAATCACTAAGTTTGACACTTAAAGGGGGAGATTATCCTGGATTATTTGGTTGGGCCCAGTGAAATCACAAGGGTCCGTATAAGTGGAAGGGGGAGGCAGAAGAGTGTGTCAGTGATGTGATGTGAAAAAGACTCAGCTGGCTGTTGCTAGCTTTGAAGGTGGAAAGGGGCCAAGAGCCAAGGAATGGAAAAGTCAAATTCTCCCTTGGAGCTTCCCGAAAGGAACACAGTCCTGCTGACACCTTAATTTTAGCCCAGTGAGAACTGTGATGGCTTTCTCACTTAAAACAAAAACAAAAAAAACCTTGTAAGGTTATAAATTTGTGTTGTTTTAAAACACTGTTGTAGCAGCAGTAGGGAACTAATGTCCTCACACGGTAAAACAAGAAGTCAGGTATCAACTCACAAATCAAGGCACTAAAAGAAACATTTAAAAATACATCTGCCAAAAGGGAATTGAAAACTCTAAGACGCTTGAAATTCCAGAAACTGGCAACCTCAGTTGGAAATAAATTATAAACAGTATCAGCTGTATGTCAGGCCCTGCAAACATAGCTACCCTGTGTGGACTTGCATCTTGACTATGCCTGTATGACTCCAGGGGGAGCCATTCCTGAAGACCTGGCTGTCCAAAAGAACTTTTCTGTATTGATGGAAATGTTTTTTCTGCTATCCACTAGCCCCTTGTGGATATTGAGCATTTGGAATGTGATTAATGTGACTGCATTTTGAATATTTCATTTTCATTTATTTGAATAGCCACATGAGGCTGGTGGCTGCTTTATTGGATAGCACAGATGTAAATTATTCTTTGAGTAACCTAGAGTTGTGCATATAGTGGCGCTGGTGAAAATGCTTTCTAAGTTAAATACTGAAACCTAACTCAAACTGTGTGAGGCTAAAAAAAAAAAAAAAAAAAAAAAGGTTATGAGGATGCAGAGTGACCCACAGACACCAAAAACAGGAATGCACCTGGGCCCAGTAATAAGGGGTTTGGAACTCAAACGTTATCAAGACTCTTGCTCTTAGCCCTGCTGTTTTCTTTACCCAATTTTCTTTTCTAACCTAATTCATATTGTAATAGGCCACAGTCAGTAGTTACTAGATTTACATCTTAGTTGAAGAGTGTGGTTGGACCAAACAAGAATTATTCTAATTCTAAATTCCCAAGAGGAATTGTGGTCAAATTATGGTTTCTTTAGTAATAATGTAAGAGAGTTTCCATAAAAAAGAAGATGCAGACAAAATCCTTTGTCAAATACAGTCAAGATTTTTATCAGATCAAAATCAGAGGCGCTTGGGTGGCTCAGTGGTTAAGTGTCTGCCTTCAGCTCAGGTCATGATCCCAGGGTCCTGGGATTGAGCCTCGCATCAGGCTCCCTGCTAAGTGGGAAGCCTGTTTCTCCCTCTCCCACTCCCCTTGCTTGTGTTCCATCTCTCGCTGTCTCTCTCTCTGTCAATTAAATAAATCTTTAAAAAAATTTAAAAATAGGTAGACCTTTTTTCAGATTTAGTAGCTGTGAGGTAGTCATTTAGTTATTCATTCATTCATTCATTCATTTTTAAGTAAGCTCTACCTCCAATGTGGGGCTTGAACTCACAACCCTGAGATCAAGAGTTGCATGCTCTTCCGACGGAGCCAGCTAGGTGCCCCTAAATTATTTTAAGTTGCCATGGAAAAAACAGACTATATAAACTCAGTTGCAAGTATAGGAAGTAATAGGTTGAATTGTGTCCCCCAAAAGTATGTTGTAGTCCTAACCCTCAGTATCTCAGAATGTGACCTTATTTGGAAATACGGTAGTTGCAGATATAATTAGTTAAGATGAGCTCATACAGGCCTAGAGTGGATCCTTAATCTAATATGACTGGTATATTTATGAGAAGAGACACAGACACACAGAGAGATGACCGCCATGTAATGATAGAGGCAGAGATTGATTGGAGTGATGCATCCGCAAGCCAAGGATTACCAACAAACTCAGAAGCTGGAAAAGGCAAGGAAGGATTCTCCCCTACTAGTTTCAGAGCGGGTGTGGCCCAGCTGACACCTTGATTTCAGACTTAGAGTGCCCCAAACTGTGAGAATCTATTTCTGTGCTCCTAAGCCATCCAAATTTGTACAGATTATACCCTAAGGATTTAGTGTTAAGAAAAACAAAGCTGTGAGGCGCCTGGATGGTTCCGTCGGTTAAGCGTCCCACTCTTAATTTCAGCTCAGGTAATGATCTCAGGGTCCTGGGATCCAGCCTTGCTTTGGGCTCCCTGCTCAGCGGGGGGTCTGCTGCTCCCTCTCCCTCTGCTCCTCCCCCCATTTGTGTCCTCTCTCTCTCTCTCTCTCAAATAAAATCTTAAGAAAGAAAAAAGAAAAGCTTTTTTTAACTTCTGGTGGAGCCCAGGAAATCACTCAGTCTTTGAAAATTGCTTTTAATTTATAGCACTTAAGCCTTGAGTAAGTATGATTAATATTGCCAATAGAGGACCCTTACAATATGTTTTCAAGACTAATATCTTCTTTGTCAGCAATCACAATTAGGTGGGAGTCCATCTTAGGTAAGCCAAATTGTCCCTGACCCTTGATTCTTGTTTTCCCAACCAGACCAAGAAAAATGTCAAGGACGTGCTCAAGGGCAGTATTATAAACAACGTGACCAACAGCTGGGAAATTATTGTCTGAGCTTCTCAGTCTTCTATAGCAAAGACCTATGCTAAAATTCTCTTGCATTTGGGAGAAACAGCTTGTGACAGAGTGAATTTGACAACTCAAGGACATGTCTTCTCATGTCCTCATGGGAAATGTTTCATCAAGATGTGAAGAGTTGGCCATCAAAATGGAAAGCTACACATTCTACAGGAGTAGTAGAGTGGGTAGAAAATGCCCTCTGATCCAAGAGGCCTTGAGCTTGGGGCGCCTGGCTGGCTCAGTCAGTGGAGCATGAGGCTCTTGATTTCAGGACTGTGAGTTCGAGCCCCACGCTGGGCACAGAGCTTACGTGAAAAAAAAAAAAAAAGAAAAAAGAAATGAGAGGCATCAAGCTTTTAACTAAGATGAATAGGACCTGGAGAATGGCACTATTTAACTCATGATTCTTACCTCTCCCAGCTGGCAGGGCCACATCCAACCTAGAGGACATGGTAGGCTCCCCACTAGATCATACCATCTGATAAGAGAGTGGAAAACAGTGGATCCTGGCACACGTGCGTTGAAAGGCAGCAGAATATGGTAAAAGGAGCCTTGCGCTCCAGCTGGGCTGGAAGTCAGAATCTAGCACTGCCTCCTCCAACTAGAGGAGCACATTTCATACCTAATGTGCTTTAGAGCTCACACCCAACTCTATAAATAAAGGAATGGTCCACATTTTACTCAGACCAGTAAAATAGACCAGGTATCTAGCTCCCAAACTCATACTTTTTTTTTTTTAAGATTTTTAAAATTTATTTATTTGAGAGAGCACAAGCAGGGAGAGCAGCAGAGGGAGAGGGAGAAGCAGGCTCCCTGCTGAGCAAGGAGCCACTTCAGGGCTGGATCTCAGGACCCCGGGATCATGACCTGAGGCGAAGGCAGACTCTTAACCGACTGAGCCACCCAGGCACCCCCCAAACTCATACTTTTTTTTTTTTAAGATTTTATTTATTTAACAGAGAGAGAGAGCACAAGCAGGAGAAGCGGCAGGCAGAGGGAGAAGCAGGCTCCAGGGAGCCCAATGTGGGGCTCGATCCCAAAACTGGGATCATGACCCCAGCCGAAGACAGACTCTTAACCAACTGAGTCACCCAGGCATCCCAACCAAACTCATATTCTTTTTTTTTTTTTTAAGATTTTATTTATTTGTCAGAGAGAGCACAAGCAGGGGGAGTGGCAGGCAGAGAGAGAAACAGTCTCCCTGCTGAGCAGGGAGCCCTATGCGGGGCTCGATCCCAGGACACTGGGATCATGACCTGAGCAGGAGGGAGACACTTAACGACTGAGCCACCCAGGCGTCCCCCAACCAAACTCATATTCTTAACTATAGTACTATACTACCTCAGTTTTTCTCATATGTGATATAGGGATAATTAGCATTATCCAATATCCCTTGGGATTGTTAAGAGGATAAAGTACAAAAATAGATGAGACAATACTTTGGGAAAAGCTTTTAAAGGCCTATACATGTGTGTTATTCTTGCATCATTTAAACCAATCAGTTTGCATTGTTAAAACTAGTTTGGTTTTCACCAAAGGCCTTAGATCACATTTATTATTAATACCTGATCAGAGATTTCTTTTCATCATTGGCCCCATTGATGGTGGGCTTGGTAGCTGCCTCTGAGAAAAGATGTTGGTTCCATGTCTCATTTACCTGCAGCTATAACATCTGTGTGATAGCAGAAATTTCATCTTATTCATTGGAGATTGCCTTGGAACAGTGCCTAACATAATAGATACTCGATAAATATTTGTGAAATAAATTATAACTAATCTCCAGCATCTAGCATGGTCCCTCGCATCTTGTAAGCCTTTTGACAGATACTTAACAGTTTAACTGATTGAGATTGGGTGGCTACTATGAAACCTGGAGGTGATCTGGAAGACCTCAGACTATATCCAGAACAAGAATAGAACTGGATTCTGAAAAGGAGCCTAGAACAGTGTCCTAAGAGCCACCATCATTTACAAATATTTACTTGAATCCTTTTTAGGGGCGCTTCTAACACATTGAATAACAGTATAATGCATGCATTAATTCATTTAAATGCATTTACTGCCTTTGACTACTTCTTCTCCCTGGCAGCCAAGTAAAACTTCATCCCCAAGTATACCAGTGAACAAATGAGATATAGTGGGAGGTAGATTTGGTTTGATTTGTCCATTGGTCCTAGCTGCTAGCAGTTCATTAAACATTTTACACCCCAGGGAGATAGCTAATCTCTAGTTGCCAGAGGATGTATACTTGATGCTGGTCAAGGTAGTAACTGCACTAACCTGCATTTTGCTACTTTCAGGAATACCAACCTCTTGGTGGAGACCTAGCCCCTTCTTGCCCTGCTTGGAAATGTAAATTTGATTGCTCATTAACTACAGATTACCTACTTGCTCTCATTCAAGTGTTTAATCACTAGGGATAGCTAGCTACTCTGAATACCAAAAAACCAGTTGTGGGGTGCCTAGGTGGTTCAGTCGGTTAAGTGTCTGCCTTCAGCCCAGGTCATGATCCCAGGGTCCTGGGATGGAGCCCCACATCAGGCCCCCTGCTCAGCAGGGAGCCCTGCTTCTCCCTCTCCCTCTGCCGCTCCCCTTACTTGTGCTCTCTCTCTGTGTCAAATAAATAAATAAAATCTTTAAAAAAACCCCAAAAACAAAAAACCAGTTGTCTTTGGGAGGGAAAAGCAGACTCCCCGCTCTAAGCAGAGGGCTCCATGTGGGGCTTGATTCCAGGACTCTGAGACCATGACCTGAGCCAAAGGCAGACGTTTAACGGACTGAGCCACCCAGGTGCCCCTCAAAAAACGAGTTCTGACCATTGACTTTGTATTCTTCAAGTGAGCATATGTTAAATATTACTAGAATTGGGCACAGAAGTAGAATCTCTGAGCAGTGTTTATTCACATAACAAATGTGTGAATGTGCCTGTAACATGCCAAGAGAACTTGAAACTAGAAGAACTATGATCATGTCCTTTATTTTTTAATTCATGACCATCAGTCCCTGGACATTCCTCCCCACCACCAAGCCATTTGCTAAAGGTAAAATTACTGTCTTCCTCAGAGGGTTGAAATGAGAATTAAAGGAGATAATATATGTGCAAGTGCTTTATAAACTATCAAGTGCCAAACACATATGAGGGATAATAATAGGAGGAAACGTGCCTTCCAAAATTAATCATTTAGAAAATGCTATAAGTATAAATTATTGGTTTCCATATTCAAATTATGACAAATTCTTGTAGCCACAATGAAGCAAGAAATTGAAATCTGGGGGAAGAAACTAATAATTCAGAATTTTTAGTTCATGTGGAAATACTAATTCCACAACCCATACAGGAATATACAGCATTTTAGGAGTTTATACTTAAAGTTTTTGTAACAGTGAATTGCCTAGAGATTCAACTATTCCTGGGGATTTTCTTATGATTCTGAACATCAGCCAGTGCACTGCTCCTCTCCTCATTCCACCTCCAGGAAACTTCCACCTACCCCTTCCACCTTAGGAAAACTAACGGGGAGTGTGACTTAAAATGGGTTCAGATTGCATCGGCATGATAAACCATGTCCGTCTTTTTCACGATGCGAATCCCTAAACATTTCCAGCCTATTCGGTGGAGTTCAACACAGTGGAACAGTACGAGGCAGGCAGGTGATGGGGATTTCTCGGTTCCCGATCCCTTTTCGGAGAAGGCGCCATCAGCTAGCTTCTCGGATTCCGGAGAAAGCAGCAAAGTCTGGAGATTGGGTTGGAGGAGGAAGAAGCGGGCGACCAACCCCTCCCCACTTCCCGGGGACACACGGGCGGGGCTGAGCGGGGGCCAGCGCTCCTCCCCGGGGCGGGGCTCGCGGCGGCTCCCCCCGCCCCGCAGCGCGCCCTAGGCTGCGGAGCGGGCTGCGCGGCGGGCGGCGGGCGGCGGGCGGCGGGCGGCGGGCGGTGGGCGCGATGTATCTCCGCAGGGCGGTCTCCAAGACGCTGGCGCTGCCTCTGAGGGCGCCCTTCGGCCCCGCGCCGCTCCGAAAGGACGGTGAGTGCCGCGCCGGCCCGGGCGTCCAAGCCTGAAGAGGACAGGCGCCTTGCGCGCGGATTTGCCGGCGCCCCCGTACCCGCCGGCACCCTGGGGGCCAAACCCGGCCCGAGCTGCAGAAGCCTGGGATTGAGGATAGGGGGAGAAATGAAGGAAAGTCGCGGGGAAGACGCCCCGAAGTTCTTGAAGACTTAGGGAACTTTTCCAGCGCGGCTTCGGAATCCGGCCTAGGCTTCCCGGGTTCGAATCTTGATCTTGGGCAAGTGATTTCACCTGCTTCCTCATCTCTAAAATGGGGACAATAATGGTGTGAGTTTTAAATGAGTTAATAGGCAGTTAAAAGCGCTTAGAAAAGTGCCTGGCTAACGCCCGCGTAGCTTAAACTCCTTCTATTAGTATAGGGACCTGTGCGCTCTCCAACTTCGCGAGGAAGCCAGAGGAACGGGTGGCACGATGGAGCCAGGCAGGGCGCGGGAGGGAGTGCGGGCCCAGTAAATGTCCGGTAAATACCCCTGAGTAAATAAACTCAAGGCTTGTCCAGGGCTCGGCAGCCGGAGCTCCGTGAGCCTTCGAAGCACTTTCCCTGGGTCTGCGCAGAAACCTGGAGCTATCCTAAGCTGTTCGGCTCAGCCGTCCCAGTTATCTGTCACCTTTAGATTTGGGGATGCAGGGGAAGAGGGATAGTATTCAGAAATTTCCTAAAGGGAAGTTGCAGTGCAAGCTGGAAGCTTCTTAACTAAAACTGGAGAAATAGGAAAGCCGCCTACTCTAGCGCCTGGAACATTGTCGGGGTTTAGTAAGTGTGAGCATGCATGTTTCTCCTCCCTGCGGCCAGCAGCCCCCCGGCCGGCTTTGCGCTCGCGCGCTGTTCGGCCCCAGCCGCTCCTTCCTAGACCTCCTCCGTCTCCTCTGTCTTTTCCGTCCAGCTTAGCCCCCGGCTCTTAGACAGCCTCTTGGAAAGTTCTTAGTTCCCCCTGCACTTCGCCTTACTTTGTAAGGCTTGTGAGGTAGTTTAGCCCAGAGCGTGCATTCGAGCCGAGAGAGAAACTCTCCTGCGGAAAATTCCATGGGCCGATTTTTTTTTTCCCCCACTTTGATTAGGCCTGTGGTGGTGACGGTGGTGGTGGCAGGGAAGGCAGGTCTGTCCAGCTGGCTTTGTTTTTCTCTTAAAATGCTCGTAGGAAGTAGTTGCCTCACAAGTAACAGAATAAGGTATTTTTTTCGTTTTTCTTTATCTTTATACTGAGTAAGACAGAGCAGTTTTTTTTCACTGACAAATAGAAGCCATTGATTTTAAACATCTGAAGATAGCGAGGCCGTTGTGATTGGGGGTTGGGAGGGGAGAAAGATGAGCCCCCTGACCGTGGCCTTCTGCGTTATCGCCCGCATGCCCCACGGTCTTCAGGCACAAACACACACCCCTTTTGTAGCGACGCGTTTCAGATAATTTCTTCCCCAACTTGGGCTAAGGGGAGAGTAGGTTAAAAATTCTAAATCGGCAGTTAGCCAACACTGGCTGTAGCAACACTGATCTTTCTCTAATTTTCGTCTAATTACTTTTTTCGTAGCACTGATTTGTTTATGTATTTTAAAAACTATTATTGACTGGGAATTTGGTTTCAGTTATGGACATTAATTGACCTTTTTTATTGGTACTTACTGTTTTGATGAAAAAGAAAACTTTCAGTTTTATTGAAGGGTAAAATTTTAGCTGTGCCTCATCAAATTGTGTTCTCTGGCTTTTGCTTTTAAAAATGTAACTTTTTAATGAGTAAATAATTGGGTTTGTAATAGATCATTGGAAGGAACGCAGAAAGACAAAATAGAAGTCACTTGTAATCCTACCACTCAAGGAATACCACCATTTACGTTTTAGTATATATAATGTTCCAGACCTTTTTTTCCTCTTGCATTTTATTCTTATGCATATTGCTTCCACAAACTGAGATAGTCCTGTATAGATTATTCTATAACTTTGCATTTAGTATATTGTAAATATTTTCTCACGGAAGTAATATTCTCCTGCAAAACTTCTGTTTCATATTGTATGGATATGCTCAAATTTAACTAATTAATCTTTATTAAATATTTCCCATTTCATTGCTCTTTTAAATAACTGCATAATTGTATTTGTGTTTAAGTCTTTACTTACATCTCTGATGATTTTCTTTATTCCTTCCTATTTAAAGTAATCTTTTTGATATTTATGTCTGGTTGACAACTACAGAAGCTACACATTCCCTGTTCAGTAACAGATGTATTTTCAAACCAACAAAAGCCCCACTACAAGTCAAAGCTATACCCTCTTACCATAGCCTCTTTGGGAACATTTGTGGGGGAAAAAATATTTTTTTCCAAGAGATGGTCATTTATATCCAAACTAAAAACACATACGGGAAATCTTTCCAGTATTGCTACTTCAAAGATTTGTAATCAGTGCAAATGTCTGAAGATTTGCCCTCTGCAAATCAAAACTTCTTAGTCCTCGCGCCCATCCTCTGTGTCAGGCCACATCCAATTACTCGGCACTTTTTCAGCTCTCCTGCACATGCTGTGCCTTCTGCCTCCGGTTCAGTTTTCTCTGCCCTTATTTATCTGACAATCTCCTCTACTTTCCTTCAAAACCCAGGTCATGTCTCTCCAGTTGTGGCAGGTCCCTTGAGGCAACTAGCTGAGGTTTTTCACTGAATTTTCTTGCTGTTGTTGCAACTTCTACTTGCTTCTGTTCCAGCATTTGTCACACGGCATTGCAGTTATTTGTCTACAATCATTTGTCTGTACCTTTGTTCACTCCTTCTACACGGTGAGCTACTTGAGGCTAGCGACCTTGTATGTCTTGTTCACAGTTCTATCCTTAATGATTCTAACAAGGCCAAACACAGAGTAGGTGCTCAACATTTATTTATTCATTCAACAAATGTCTCTACTTTTTTATCTTCTAAAGTAAAGAATTTGAGCTATATGAACTTTAAGCTCTTTCTAGCTGTGAGTCTATTATAAAAATTTCAATTCCAGGGCATATGGTTTTATATATTTAGATGTAATAATACAGTATGCTTACCTATTTCTCTTAGTTTGTACAGAATTGTACTTCCATTTCAGACATGACCATGTTGTAACGTTTTGTCTTAAACAAGCTTATATCTGCCCATCTTTAAAGGCTTTTGTTAGAAAAATTAATATTTCTGCCTATATAGACATTCGTATTACAGATTTATAGAAATGTGTTGGATTTCAACATGTTTTATTTAACATGTAAGTTTTAAGTACAAATATATTTAATTCAATTTTTGGAAAAATCATCTTTTCCCCTGAATCCTGTGGTGTGGAGTACATACAGCGAATGGATTTCTTTTACATCTCGTTTGACTGTCAAAATTGTTCAGTGCTTTTGTCATTTCTCCTTACCCACGCCCGCACTCTTTCCAAGAAAAGCATGATGCTAAGCACGAAGATGACAGGTTTCATAAGTACTTATCAAATGAGATTGGGAAAATGTCAAATGGGAATCATTATCCTACCTTGTGATACTGTATTCCCTTAAGCTAAAATCACTTGATGTTAATAGATTCTAAGTTCACCGAAGGGGAAAATTTTTTTAAGATATAATTATTTTAAATAGTTTTGCTTAATATCATGAAACTCTGTTTCAACTTGTTTTCCTAGCATCTCTTCGCTGGATGTCGTCTAATAAATTGCCTGGATCATCTGGATCAAATATGATCTATTATCTGGTTGTAGGTGTCACAGTCAGTGCTGGTGGATATTATGTAAGTGTTTAAGTAACCATAATGTTTAGGAATTCGTGTATTTTACAACCTATGGTAAAACTCAAAGCATTGTCAAGGTCAGGACATGGGATTAATTAAATATACAAGATTATGAAGATTTTTTTTAGGTGTGAAATCAACATTTCTTACACAGCATACACTGCCAAGTACGGGTGACTTCTAGTAAAAATGATGTCATTAGGGGCGCCTGGGTGGCTCAGTTGGTTAAGTGACTGCCTTGGGCTCAGGTCATGTTCCTGCAGTCCCTGGAGTTCCCTGTTCAGCGGGGAGTCTGCTTCTCCCTCTGACCCTCCCCCTTCTTGTGCTCTCTCTCAAATAAATAAATAAAATCTTTTTTTAAAATGATGTTACTATAAATACTAATAATAGTTGACATTCGAGTGTTTCTCATATGACAGACTCATGGCTCATTTAATAATTACAGTAATTCTGTAAGTAGGTACTATTATTAACATTTAACAAGAACTGTTTTGAAAGATTAACTTAAATTAATAGACTTTTTTTTTTTAAAAAGATTCAGTTTATTTATTTGACAGAGAGAGACACAGCCAGAGAGGGAACACAAGCAGGGGGAGTGGGAGAGGGAGAAGCAGGCTTCCCGTGGAGCAGGGAGCCAGCTGTGGGGCTCGATCCCAGGACCCTGGGATCATGACCTGAGCCGAAGGCAGACACTTAACCGACTGAGCAACCATGTGCCCAATAGACTATGTTTTTAGAGCATTTTAGGTTTACAGAAAAATCTGCAGAAAGTACAGAGTTCTCATACCTCCTCTCAACACTCCCTCCATCAACAGTCTCACATTAGTGTGGCACATTTGTTACAACTGGTGAGTCAATATCAATACATTATAACTAACTAAAGTCTGTAGTGTACATTAGGGCTCACTCTCGGTATTGTACATTCTATAGGTTTGGACAAATACATGATGATATATCCATTATAGTATCAAACAGTATAGTTTCAGTGCCCTAAAAATTCCCTGTGTTCCACCTAGTCATTCCTTCCTCCCTGAATCTTTCTACTGTCTCCATAGTTTTTATTAGTTTTATATATCTTTATATACCTTCATTATTTTAAAAAGGTAATATTCATATATTTTTAAAAATTCAAAATAGACATATGCAAAATTAAAAGAATGTTTTACCCACTCCTTCCAGGTAATCACTATAAAATGAAGCTTTTGATAGTATGATTTGGGGGCTAAAATGATGAGATATTTTTGCATTAAATAAGTAATAACAAGTCTATTGAATCATTCCCCATTTTTTTTAAAGATTTTATTTATTTATTTATTAGAGAGTGAGCGAGAGAGAAACAGCATGAGAGAGGAGAGGGTCAGAGGGAGAAGCAGGCTCCCCGCTGAGCCGGGAGCCCGATGCAGAACTCGATCCTAGGACTCCGGGATCATGACCTGAGCCGAAGGCAGTCGCCCAACCAACTGAGCCACCCAGGCACCCCGAATCATTCCCCATTTTGTCCTAAACTTTCTAAATCAAAATTTAATCTTCAGTGTGAATAAAAGTAAAATAAATTCTTTGGAAACCCTAAGAGTACACAAGAGTCACTACATTTTGGTTTGACCCTAAGAAATATGCATAAAGGGACTTTTAGGCATAACTAGGAGCCGTTTGTATGTAGATGGCCAAACCAAAATAACTTATTCTAATCTACAGAATTTTGAGAGCCTCAAGAAACCAGGAAACTTCAAATATGTCACTTATATTATTGTCCTCCACTGATCTATCAGCTTTTACTCATACCCAGATTCCTTTCCTTCTACCGTCTTTCTACTGCTTAATGTTAATTCACTGCCCAGGGCTACTATTGTTGGATATAGGCCATTGGAGAAACAGAGATTGGGCTGGGCCATGTGATTATGTGGGGAGCTGGAAGATGGAATTTCATCTGGAACTCACTATACCCATAATTATGTTTATTAGTGCCAGACATGAACCTCTCCAGCCCACTAAATCTTTCTTCGCAAAAGCAATCGTAAACTGGACGTTATAAACTGGCTTCTCATTCGAGCCCTTTCTGGCCTTTTTCTCTCACAGTGGGAGTGGAAGTTGGACAAGGCGATGAGCTCCAAGTCCCTTTCCACCTCTGAGAATTTGTGGTTTTACTCTTGAATGTTGGAAGCTTTAATTCCCAAGAATCTTAGGCTCTTGTCAGGAGGAAATACAGAATGTGAGGCACTTGAAAACCTGTATTCTAGTCCCCCCTCCCCTTGTCCTATACTTTAAAATAAGTTCTCTGCTAGATTTATCTGAATTGAATTCACAGATGCTCACTAGCCAGTTTTTCATTTCCAAGTAAAATCTACTACGAGGGCCTCATAGAATCTGAGAGAGGCCCAGGTCACGTCAATTTTTTGAGGGTCTGGGGTATTTGTGGGCTATTTTAAACGCTTACATGTAATAAGTAATATCATTCAGAAATAACTTCCAAAGTCTAGACTCGAGGCTTTCCAAAGGCCTCTTCTGACAGGCCTTTTTTCTACTCTGTGTTTGTCCGCATTAGATTTGGAAAAGCTAGCTTCTCCGGCCACACCTGAGTATGAATTATTCTAATACCATCATCTCTTCAGTCCTACCTAAACTAGTCTTTCTTCCCATCTTGTGTTTTAGCCCCTTGAGCAACAAAAAAAAGTAATGTTCCTTGGGATGTCACTGCTGGGCTGGCCATTTAGCCTATTCTGTTTCTGAAATAACCGATGGTCAGGTCACAGTGCTGCTTTTAAGGAATAACTCTAGCTTACTTAAGGAATCTTCATTAGGGTCTACAAATATGCCATTTTGGAAGATTTTTTTCCAAAATTTTTATTATGAGATGAATGCGTTTCACATGCAGTTATAAGAGCTAATACAGAGAGATCTCATATAGTCTTCACCTCATTTCCCCCAGTGATTAACATCTTTTATAGGGATAATCCAATATCACAACCAGGAAATGGACATTGATAAAATCCATTGTTCTTATTCAGATTTCACCACATTTACTTGCACTTTTGTGTGTGTGTGTATTTAGTTCTGGGCAGTTCTGTCACGTGTAGATTCGTGTATTCACCACCACTGTCAAGATACAGGATCCCTTGTGTAGCCCTTTGTAATTGCGCTCAGTCTCTTTTGCCAGTCTCCTCACTTCTTCCCAGCCCTGGCAACCAGGAATCTGTTCTCTAGTTCTATAACTTTCCATTTCACGAATGTTACATAAATGGAATTATAAGGTATATAATATTTTGAGACTGGCTTTTTTCACCCAGCATAATTACCTGGAGATTCATCCAAATTGTTATACTGTATTGACAGTTTGTTCCTTTTTAATCCTGAGTAGCATTCTATGTTATGGATGTACCAGTTTGCTTAACCATTCACCTGTTGTAAGACCCCCAGGCTGATTCCAGCTTTTGGCTATTACAAATAAAGCAACTGTGAACATTTGTGTACAGGATTTTGTGTGCACATAAGTTCCCATCTCCCTGGGATAAATGCCAGAGGATATCTGCAAATGCCTGTCAGAATATTTTGATTCTAGCATAATTTGTTTTTCTTCTTTGTCTTCATCTTTGTATCTACTGTGTGTTTTCTGTTATCTTTGACTCCTGTTAGAGCATTTGTTTCTTTTCTTTTTAAAGTGTTCTACTTAATAGCAAAAGTTTCCAAAGGGGAAGCAAAAGAGTAGGTGGGGTTTCTCTTCTTTGAATTTTATATACCTTTGAACTTGGCATGATGAATTTTAGAGCTCAAGAAATAAACTTAAGCACACATTTACTTTCAGACTTACAAGACGGTCACATCAGAGCAAGCCAAACACACGGAACATATAACAAATTTGAAAGAAAAAACCAAAGCAGAGTTACATCCACTTCAAGGTAAAGTGAATTTATTATTTTTTTCTCTTAAGGCATTGATTTCCATGATCTTAGTCTAGCAATGAACACTATTTGCTTTTGGCTTCTTTACTAACTTGACAGAATGGCTCTGGGCAGGAGTTCATTCAGAAAGGGAAAGCCCAACCAAAACCTAAAGAATATTGTTATATGTTTTGGATGAGTGCATTAGATAAATGAAACGTTTTACATTTGTACTGCTGACCAGTGGCTTTGAATTCTTTGTGTGGTAATATTACTTTTCCCCTACTCAGGCTTCCATTCAGGCAAGCATAATTTTAGTATCTGTCTCTCTCAGCAGCTTCACCTCTCATTTCCCTCATTATATTTTTTTAAATCATAAAACTAATTTTTGTTTCAGTTTTGGCTAAGCTCGCCCATGTGTCTTTGCCCAAAGTACACTTGACATTAGTACAATCAGTCATGTCTATTAAGTCCCTCAGTTGATCTGATTGATAAAATGCCAACTACTAGAACAGAAACTTTACATTTTCACCCTAATACATATTTCTTGCCTTGAACTGCTTGCTTTAAATACTTTTTTCCATCTCAATTATAATGCCATTATTATCAATTACTATGATCACTATTTAGGGACAGATAATAGCTACTTATGAACCAATTTTAACCTTTTAGTCATGACAACAGTAAGAAATGGAATGTCTTCAGTAAACATTACTGAATATAATCATGAGAAGGCTGATTGCAATAATAATGAAATACAGCATTTCCGTTATGTATACACACACACACACACAGGGAGAGAGAGAAAGAGAGGGGACAGCAGAGGGAGAGAGAGAATCCCAAGTGGACTCCCCACTAAGCCTGGAGCTCACTGAGGGGCTCTTTCTCACAACCCTGAGATCATGACCTGAGCCGAAATCAAGAGTCAGGTGCTTAACCTACGGAGTCACCCAGGTGCCCCACACTTTTGTTTTTAAATCCCTTATCATACACATGATTTTAATCAATCCTCACAATAGCTCTTTGAGGCAGATATTATCGATATCCCCATTTTACAGATGATAAAACTGAGGTTGAGAGAATATTACTGATTGCTCAGTCATCAACTAGTAAGTCGGCTGCTCTTCCAGGCTATTTCACATGAAAGGTTGGCTGTTTATTTTCATGTTCTTTGTATTTAAATCAATAATATTTGTAATTTTTTTTTAAGATTTTATTTATTTATTTGACAGAGAGAGAGATAGCGAGAGCAGGAACAGAAGCAGGGGGAGTGGGAGAGGGAGAAGCAGGCTTCCCGTGGAGCAGGGAGCCCGATGTGGGACTCGATCCCAGGACCCTGGGACCATGACCTGAGCCGAAGGCAGACGCTTAACGACTGAGCCACCCAGGCGCCCTGTAATTTTTTTTAAGATTTTATTTATTTATTTTGACAGAGACAGCAAGAGAGGGAACACAAGCAGGGGGAGTGGGAGATGGAGAAGCAGGCTTCCCACCGAGGAGGGAGCCCGATTCGGGGCTCGATCCCTGGGATCATGACCTGAGCCGAAGGCAGACGCTTAACGACTGAGCCACCCAGGCGCCCCTGTAATTTTTTTTTTAAGTTTAACAGGTTCAAAAGGGTTTATGAAAAAGCAGATCCCCATTTTCCCTCCCCAGAGGCAATCAGTAATACCAGCTTCTTTGTATCCTCCTAGAGAGTCTTTACAAATAAAAACTATCTAGGTATGTCCTACCTCCTTTGGTCCTAGCACAAATAGTACCATAGGGTATACATTGCTCTTTTCCTTGCCTTTTTTCACTTGACAGGCTACCTCGAAGACCATTTCATATCAGTCCATATAGCTTTGTCTCATTTTTACAAATGACTGTGCAGACTTCCACTGTATTCCCATGCTCTTTAAATTAACCCTTTGCTTAATGGTGAATCTTAATTAAATCTTAAATCTTAAAGGTGAAATAGAGAAGGTGGCGGGAGCTGAGAAAGCAAGTTCAGAAGTGTGTGAAGCATCTTTCGCGGAAGTTCCGGAGGTAGATGCGGAAGACAGTTCAGACGCTCCAGTTGCAACCATAGAGGAGGCTTCAGCCTCTCCTGGGGATGCGGAGGCCGCTGCGGCAGAGACCGGCGCGGTCAGTGCTGAAGCTGGGCCAGAGGTGACCGCCGCAGCCCTGGGAGCCACCGCACAAAGCAGCGCTGAAATGGCCTCAGAGGCTCAGAATGCAGCTTCGCATGAAACGGTTGCCAGAAATGATGATAAAGGGACAACGGAGCAGGAAAGCTCTGGTGAAAGTGCTGAACGAGAAGAAGAATCCTCCCGTTGAATCAGAATCCTCTGCTGGGGATGATTTACAGGAGGAAGCCAGTGTGGTTTCCGATGCTGCCTTGGCTCAAGGCTAATTTCGCGCTGATGGACACTTGAGCAAAAAAAATGCCATCGAGTGTCCGATAGGTGCTTTTGTAGTTTCAGTCATCGTAGTTTTAGAATAGGCTTCTTTGCTAGAAAACTTGAATGTGCCTTGAAGAGTTTTGGTATCTACTGATAGATTTGGGGATTGAGAGACTTGAGATTTTACATGTCTGAATAGTTTCCTGCTCTCTGAGATCAGAATATGACATTGCAGTAAAGAACTTACCGAGTTCCATCTTTGCATTTAAGTTTTATATCATAGGAATTGAGCTATCTATACAATCTGCATTCACTTTAATTTTGCTTTACCTGTATCTTTATGTTAATCTAGATTCTTGAGTTTTGATTTGAACTCATTAAAATAGAATTGGAAAATCTTTAGTGCTTGTTTTTATTCACTAATATGTATATGTATAAATAATCTATAATATTAAAGATCATGTATAATATATGTTATAATATCAATTGTAGATTAACATACAGCATCGCGTGAACAATCAAAGAAAATATATAATCTATGGACAACTCTGCGTATAGCAATGTACATTACATCTCTGTTCTCCTGTCTATATTGCATGGGGGACTGGGCCAACATCTTTAATTTCAGTTTATTTCAGTTCAAACAATGTTTAGTGAGAATTTATACTTAGTGCCAGGAATCATTCATTCATTCATTCATTCATGTATTCAGCAAATACTAGGTGAGCACCTATAACCTACAAAGCACTGTTTTAAGTGTTGAGGTTAAAAAAAAAGACAAAAATTCCTACCCTTCCCAGCTTATATTCTAGAATATGATCAAATAATAAACAAGCTACATAAGAAAACTATTGTGCTAGATACTATATAGGTGTTTAAAAAGAAAAGTAGTGAAAGGGAAGGGATTTATAAGTGTTGGTTAGGGGTGAAAGGTGTAATTTTAGATGGGATGGCCAGAGACAGCCTTACGAAGAAGATGTCTAGTGAGTAAAAACCTGAAGGGTGTACAAGGGACCTAGTCATGAAGATATGGGGGGATGGGCAAAGAAGAGTCATTCCAGATGAGGAAACTGAGCAGTGCAAAGGATCTGAAACATGAACATCCTATAGAATTTGGGGAATTGTAAGGTGGTCAAGTGGCTAAAGTGGAGTGGGAAGGAGAGAGAGTAGTTGGAGATGATTTCAGAAAGAATGCAATGGTTCTGCAGAGATGGGCTGTATCAGGCAGGGTCTTGTACGATTTGGGCTATTACTTAGAGTACGTTGGGGTGTTGTAGTGGATGCTTCTGATGCTCTGCCTAGATCCCCTTACCTGGGCCATTTACTCCCAGCTTCTGTGAGTGGTACACACACACACACACACACACACACACACCCCATCCTCACCCCAGACAGTTCACAACCAATGACTGACTGCCACAGTGGTACAAAAGGTGGGGCCAAGTCTGTGCGACAACTCATGCTCTCGAGCTCCCTGGGGGGCTCAGGTTGAAGCTGTTTCCAATCTAGATTACATCTTTGCTTAGATTTTCTCTCCTGTCCTATCCTGCTTTTTCCCTACTATTCTAACAACACCCCTTCAGTAGATCACTTGCCCCCAAGTTCCTGCTCTGTTTTTAGGGAACTCCACCTAAGATAATTGGTACTGGATGTGGTCCTTGAACACAGACACTAAGAATAGGATTCTGGAATTCTGTCACTCTTCAGTTCAATGGTAACAAGGACCTCATCACTGGTGGTAGGTGGAAGATTGCTAGTTCCTGGCATTCTGTAGCAATGTGATTGCTGAGATTTTCACCTATGGTAAACTAGGATGGAATATACAGGCATACCTCAGAGATATTGTGGGTTTGGTTCCAGACCACTGCAATAAAGCGGGTATTGCAATAAAGCAAGTCAAATGGATTTTTTTGTTTTTCAGTGCGTATAAAAGTTATGCCTAGGGGCGCCTGGGTGGGTCAGTTGATTAAGAGTCTGACTCTTGATTTCAGCTCAGATAGTGATCTCAGGGTTATGACATCAAGCTGCCTTAGTTGGTAGAGCATGTGACTCTTGATCTCAGAATAGTGAGTTCAAGCCCCATGTTGGGTGTGAAGCCTACTTAAAAAAATTTTTGTTTGCCAAAAAAAGAATGCTAATCATCATCTGAGCTTTCAGTAAGTAGTAATCACTGATCAAAGATCACCATAATGAATCTAATAATAATGAAAAAGTTTAAAATATTGTGAGAATTACAAATATGTGACACAGACACACAAAAATGAGCAAATGCTGTTGAAAAAAAATTGTGCCCGGTGCCTGCGTGGCTCGATGGGTTAGGCATCTACCTTCAGCTCAGGTCATGATCCGAGGGTCCTGGGATCGAGGTCTACACGGGGCTCCCTGCTCAGCAGGGAGTCTGCCTCTCCCTCTCCTTCTGCCCCTCCCCCTCCCCCCAGCTCGTGGGCTCACTCTCCCTCTTTCTCCAACAAATAAATAAAATCTTAAAAAGAAAAAAATGGTGGGGCGCCTGGGTGGCTCAGATGGTTGAGCGTCTGCCTTCAGCTCGGGTCATGATTCCAGGGTCCTGGGATCGAGCCCACCGTCGGGCTCCTGGCTTAGCGGGGAGCCTGCTTCTCCCTCTCCCTCTGCCTCCCCCCCCCCCGCTTATGCTCGCTCTCTCTCTGTATCTCTGTGTCTCAAATGAATAAATAAAATCTTTAAAAGAAAAAAGAAAAAAATGGTGGTGATAGACTTGTTCCATGCAGGGTTGCCAACAAACCTTCCGTCTGTGAAAAATGTAATATCCATGAAGCACAATAAAATGAGGTATGCCTTTAGGTGGAAGGTGCTCTACTGTTGGCTTAATGCCTCTGGAATTTGAGAAGTACAAAGAAACCTGAACTATATGGACTTAATCATTGCAGAGCGATGTTTAACTCTGGGATAAGGATGGTACCTTGGGTTTGTTCTGAATTTGTCTTAGCGTCAACTCTGCATTAGACTCATAAGCCTAAGGCCCATGGCACATTAAGGGATGCTGTTTTACCAAACATTCTGTAAGATAAAGCAGAAACACTACTCAGTACCACATTTATGACTTCAACATCCACACAAAAACACATTCTTCACCACTGTTTTGCCTAGGATGGTTTCTGCTGCAAATAACAGAAACCAACTCAAAATGGGTTAAACAACAAAGACAGTTAACTATTACCTGACTAGGTATCCAGAGGTTGAGCTGCTCCAGGGCTGGTTTATTCTGTGGTTCAGTCATCAAGAACCAGGTTGTTTCTATTATTCTACTCTACTACCAAGAATGTTTGGCTTTATCCTTGGTAGGCTTTCCTCATATTCACAGGATGAATCACCTCAATTTTAAGTATTTTATTCAGATACAATAATGTCCCCCAGAAGTCTTTCAAAAAGAAGAATGTCCTCATCTTAAAAAAAATAATTTAAATACATTTTTTCTTTTTAACATTTTATTGTGGACAATTTTAAACAAAAGTAGTGAGAACAGTATAAGGGAGTCTTCATGTGCCCTACATCCCAATTACCAATTATCAACTCTTGGCAAATCCTGTATTTTTAGTCCCACCCACTTATCTTCCACTACCACCGCTGCCTGTATGTAGAATAATAATAATGATAACAACAATTCTTTATATTACTAATTATCTAGTCAGTGATCAAATTTCTTCAACTGCCTCAAAAGCGTTTTCCCTCCTTCAGTTTGTTCTTTGTTTTTAAAAGTCCACAAATTGCAGTTGATCAATATTTGCTTAAGTTCCTTTTTTTTAAGATTTTATTTATTTACTTACTTTAGAAAGAGAAAGAGCCTGAGTGGGGGTAGTGAGGAGCAGAAAGGGAGGGAGGGGGGAGGGGGAAAGAATCTCTAGCAAATTCCACGCTGAGCCCAGAGTTTGTCCTGGGGCTCAAACCCATGACCCTGAGATCATGACCTGAGCCAAAACCAAGTCGGACACTTAACTGACAGCCACCCAAGTGCCCCAATGTCAAATTGCTTTTTTTTAAATTGTATTTATTTATTTGAGAGAGAGAGAGAGCACGAGCAAGGAGGAGTGGCAGAGAGAGAGGGAGAAGCAGAATCCCCCCTGGGCCCGACTCAAGACTTGGGATCATGACCTGAGCTGAAGGCAGCTGCTTAACCAACTGAGCCACCCAGGCATCCCCAAATTTCTTAATAACAATGTAAACTACTTACTTGGTTCTAAAGTCAAATCTATGGAACAAGATATATGCAGAGAAGTCTACCTTTTTATTCCTTCCATTCCCCTATAAACTATAAAACTTTGTGGGTTTTTTCCCTTCCATATTTTTGGGTAAACTACACACACACACACACACACACACATATTTGTTACCCTTCTTTCTTAAACAGCGTACACTATATATATATTTCTCCACCTTGCTTTTTTTTTCCATTTAACTATGCACCTGGAGATCACTCTATTGTACTATGTAGAGATAATCCTCATTACTTTTTTTTAAGATTTATTTATTTATTTTGGAGAGAGCATGGGGGGAAGGGCAGAGGGAGAGCATCTCAAACAGACTCCCCACTGAGCACAGAGCGTGACCTGGGGCTCAACCCCACGACCCTGAGATCATGACCTGAGCCGAAACCAAGAGGCAGATGCTTAACCAACTGAGCCACCCAGGTGCCCTTAGTTCTCATTACTTTTTACAGTTGCATGGAGCTACATGTGTGGGTACTATGATTTACTCAATAGTCTCCTACTGATGAACATTTGAGTTGTTTCTCTTATTTGCTATCATAAACATTGCTGCAATGAATAACTTTCTGCAAAATGTCTTTTTGCATTTTTGCCAGTGTTTCACTAGGATAGATTTCTGAAAGAGGGATTACTAGATCAAATACATAAGTAATTTTGCTATCTATTGCAAAAGTCCTTCCCTAGGAGTCATACTATTTTGTATTCCCAAAATAACCAATGGATATGAGTGCCTGTTTCCCGTCAGAGTATATTGTCGAACATTTGGATTTTTGATAGGTATGATAGATGAAAAATTATATTTCAGTGTGGTTTTAATTTGCGTTTTCTTTATTTTTTTTATTTTTTTTTTTAAGATTTTATTTATTTATTTGACAGAGACAGAGACAGCGAGAGCAGGAACACAAGCAGGGGGAGTGGGAGAGGGAGAAGCAGGCTTCCTGCTGAGCTGGGAGCCCGATGTGGGACTCGATCCAGGACCCTGGGATCATGACCTGAGCCGAAGGCAGTCGCTTAACCAACTGAGCCACCCAGGCGCCCTGTGTTTTCTTTATTAAGAGTGAGGTTGAACATTTTTTCATTTGGTTAAGGACTATGTACATTTCTTTTTCTGCAAAGTTTCTGTTCATCTCTCCAATGCATTTTTTAAAAATTTTTTTTGGGGGGGCAGAGGGCGAGGGAGAGAGAGAATCTTAAGCAGGCTCCACGCCCAGTGCAGAACCCAACTCGGGGCTCCATCTCACGACCCTGAGATCATGACCTGAGCTGAAATCAGGAGTCGGAGGCTTAACCAACTGATCCACCTAGGTGCCCCTCCAATGCATTTTTTATAGTGTTGTTAGTCCGTTACTTTTCTATTTTTAAGAAACTCTTTATGTGCTAGAGATAGCAAACTCTTGTCTGATATAAATTATAAGTATTTTCCAAGTTTGTCATCCATCTTCTTACTTTACTTATGGTGTTTTTGTAGTACAAGAAATTTTATTTTTACATAATTAAACTGATCAATCTTTTTCCATATTGTTTGTGAAATTTGAGTCATTGTTAGTGTGGTAGACTGGGAAAAAGCAGTCATATATTCTTTCCACATATACTCCAGTGAAGTATGCCTTTATATCTCTTCCCATCAAAGGGCGCCTGGGTGGCTCAGTTGTTAAGTGTCTGCCTTTGGCTCCAGCTCAAGTCATGATCCCAGGGTCCTGGGATCGAGCCCTGCATCGAGCCGAGCAGGGAGCCCCGCATCGGGCTCCCTGCTCAGCCGGAAGCCTGCTTCTCCCTCTCCCACTCCCCCTGCTTGTGTTCCCTCTCTCGCTGTCAAATAAGTAAATAAAATCTTTAAAAAAATAAAATATAAATAAAATAAAAAAATAAAATAAAATCTTCCCATCAAGAGATGGAGACTATTTTTCCATCTCCTTGAATTTAAGCTTGCCTTGTACCTTGCTTTGATGGAATGCTGTGGAAGTGATTTTGTGAGAATTCTCACTTTCTTGGAACTTTGAGACTACCATGTGATCTCCATGAGAATAAGAGAACTTACGGAGAGAGAGGCTCCACCTAGAGCCAGCACTAAGCCCAGATATGTGAGTCAGGCCATCCTAGACCCTCCAGTTCCAGCCTCCATGCCAGATGACTGCAACTGAGTGATCCCAGGCAAGACCAGATAAGAACCACCCAGCTGAACACCCAGACCAAATTGCTGATCCATAAAATTGTGAGCAATCAGAGGGTTGTGTGCTAAGCCATGAAGTTGGGGCAGTTGTAAGCAGCAATATGTAGTTAAGATAGTTAGGAAAGAAAGCTTAACTTTGAGTTTGGTGCAGACTGGCTTTTGTGTTGTTGCCTGTCACGTTCCTCAACAGGGATGAAGGAAGAATGAGCTGTACCTCGCAGGTCCAGAACTTGTCTGGCTTTACCTTCTGGCCAATTGTTGCCTTTTCTGAAAAAATTTTTTAGAACTACTAAATGCCAATTGTGACTGCATACAGAGGATTTTTTTCCTTTTAAAGTCCAGTATTTATTTAGAACAAACTTTTGAAACAGCAGCTATCAAGTCCAAAAGCAACTTATATTTTATTAGCCTTTTTTAGACTTTAACAAGCAATGTAATGAAAGTTTAACAACAGTCTTTTACAAATAATATTTTTATTATTAGACCATTGGCTGATTTTAATAAAATTAAAAATATACCTTAAAAAAGTCAAAATGGGATAGGGTGTGGGGCTTAGAATATGAAACCAGTTACAAAAGATTAAAAATGGCAGCAAAATCAGATAACCAAGTTCTTTTTGATGAAGACAAGGATATAAAAGAGGACTAAATTTATAAAAACACACACACACAAAAAAACAACACAACATATATTTTAATCAGTGCCATGCCCCTGAAATTTAAATATAACTTTCACTCTTGAAAGAAATGTATGGAGCAGTCTTAAATAATCTGAGATAACTACTCTGTCCATTTTTTTTTAAATGTGAATTTTCCAATGCAGTGTATTCCACAGCCAGCCTTTGAGTCAAAGCTGAATTCAGGGAAGATTAGTTTCTGAATGTGCTAGTAATTTCTGTGCCAAGTATTTGTCCTGTCAGATAACATCTGTTGACCAGAAGCAACACTGTCCATTTTAATAAAGCACATTATATAATGTTTTTCCTCAGTTAAAAATCTCTCTAAAGAAATTTCTAGAAAAAGATTTATTTATTTTGCTTAACTTTTGGGGCAAGTTTTAGTGAAAAATGGGAGGAATTTGGCCATTTAAGTATTATTATTCAAAATTTTCACATGGATATATAATTTTAAGTAATCATTGCCCAAATTAATGATTAAACTAATGTAAAAACTTAACTTTTATTTTCTGAGATTATTTCTTAGGGATAGTGATTTCTGGGGTGGAGGAAGAGAAGAGAAAATTAGCTTTTTCCTTTTTCAGGTGACATGAAGATGAGAACATTGTGGGCATTACTACTCCCGTTTAAGAATGAAAATCCGTTCTCACATATCAGAAATGCTTTCCCTCAGAACTAGGGAAAGAACGTTCCTTTGGAGTGGAAGATTTGTAGACTATTATGTCTCAAGCAGAAACCACATAGAATGACCAATTAAACTGATTTTTTAAAAATATTTTATTTATTTATTTGAGAGAGAGAAAGAGAGCACAAGCAGGGGGAGGTGCAAAGGAGGACAAGCAGACTTCACCCTGAGCATGGAGCAGAGCCCTACATGGGGTTTGATCCCAGGGTCCTGGGATCGAGCCCCACATCGGGCTCCCTGCTCAGCGGGGAGCCTGCTTCTCCCTTTCCCACTCCCCCTGCTTGTTTTCCCTCTCTCACTGTCACTCTCTCTCTCTCTCAAAAAAAATAAATAAAATCTTTTTAAAAAATTAAAAATAAAAATAAATAAATAAATAAAATAAAATTCATCTTTCCAGGGGCCCCTGCGTGGATCAGTCAGTTGGGCGCCTGACTCTTGGTTTCTGCTCAGGTCATGATCTCAGGGTCATAAGATCAAGCCCCCAGAGGGGCTCCGTGTTGCTTAAGATTCTCTCCCTTTCCTTCCCTCTCTGCCCCCACCCACCCCCACTTGTGCATGAGCATTCTGTCTAAAAAAAAAGAAAATTAATCTTTCGATTAGATGATAATTGAATTGATCATGCAGTGATTTTATTCTATTATTAAGATAATTAGAGGGGCGCCTGGGTGGCTCAGTCGGTTAAGTCTCTGCCTTCGGTTCAGGTCCTGATCCCAGGGTCCTGGGATCGAGCCCCGCATGGGGCTCCCTGCTCAGCAGGAAGCCTGTTTCTCCCTCTCCCTCTGCTGCTCCCCCTGCTGTGCTCTCTCTCTCTGTCAACTTTTATTTATTTATTTGACAGAGAGAGAGAGAGAGAGAGAGCACAAGTAGGGGGAGCATCAGGCAGAGGAAGAGGGAGAAACAGGCTTCCCGCCGAGCAAGGAGCCCCATGCGGGGCTTGATCCCAGGACCCTGGGATCATGACCTGAGCCGAAGGCAGAGACTTAACCAACTGAGTCACCCAGGCGCCCCGAGAGTCAAAATTCTTACTCTATAGTATGACATCCGAGACCCTCCACAAACCACACCTGTTCAACCTCTCTCCCTTCTTATTTTCTGTCCTTACTCCTGTTTTCCTGCAGCCTCCAGCCACTTTCCCTCACCCTTGATCCAAACAGCCTAAATGATTTAACAGCATCGTTACTTGAACTTGTCATCCTGTTTTATGCCTCAAAGATTTGTACAAGTAGTTCCCTCCACCTGGAAAGACACTCCCAATTCCTCAACTGGCTCAACCGCTTTCCAGTTACTCAGCTCAAACAGCATCTGCTTTGCAATGCCTTTCCTCACTGGACTGAGCTGAATCTTTCACACCTTCCTTTGTGTCATTCTGTACCTTCTCTATCGTTGCATTTATCGTTCTGTTTTTCAATTATTTGTTGACATTTTAGAATCTCCAAATATAATGGGAGTTGCCTGAGAAGAAACACCATATTAGGGCCCTCAATAAATGTTTGTTGAATGAAATTATGAGGCTCAGAGAGTTATGGCCTGGTGTATAGAATTGACCTCTATGAACTGCTGATATTCAGCCATTTTGACCTACAAAACCAGCGATTTCTTTCTTTCTTTCTTTCTTTCTTTCTTTCTTTCTTTCTTTCTTTTTTAATTAACTTATTTGAGAGAGAGAGAGAGCAAGGGGAGAGGCAGAGGGAGACGGAGAGAAGCAGACTCCCCGCTGAGTGTGGAGCCTGAAGCAGGGCTCAATCCCATGACCCTGAGATCATGACCTGAGCTGAAATCAAGAGTCTGATGCCTAACCGACTGAGCCACCCAGGTGCCCCCTGATACAGCAATTTCATAAATATATTCCAAGAGGTAAATCTTGAGAAAAGTTCAGAGTGTTAATTTCACTAAAATAATTATAGCTTCTAGGGTGCCTGGGTGGCTCAGTCGGTTAAGCGACTGCCTTTGGCTCAGGTCATGATCCTGGAGTCCCTGGATCGAGTCCCGCATTGGGCTCCCTGCTCAGCGGGGAGTCTGCTTCTCCCTCTCCCACTCCCCCCTCTCATGTGTTCTCTCTCTCTCATTCTCTCTCTCATAAATAAATAAAAATCTTAAAAAAAATAATTATAGCTTCTAATGTAAATACAAAATTTTCTCAGATTGTATGGAAACCCCATGCAGATATTCTCAAATATAAATGTGGTTTTTTTCCATAAAGAAATCAGCCTACATTTTTCTTCTCATAGTACAAAGCCCACTTGTTATAATGAGTGGAATTTGCACTCCATTTGTATTTTTTCCCCCCAAAGCATTACATTTATAGATACCTTGCTCAGGTTTCTATGTAGACCATTTCCCATCATCTCTTTGTTAACAGTCTAGAGAGGATGAGCCCTGGGGTTTGGTTCGACAGCGCTGTGGGAAGCCTTTGCAGCTTTAGAACAAGCACCACCACATTAGTCAATTTACGTGAGAACTGCAGCCGCGGGCAGATTCCAGTGCAATTACAGGCGCCACCTCACGTTATTCTAGCTTCACTGCTCCTGAAGAGAGTGCTTCCCAAGTTTTTTTTTTTTTTTTTTTTTTTAAGATTTTATTTATTTATTTGACAGAGAGAGTCACAGCGAGAGAGGGAACACAAGCAGGGGGAGTGGGAGAGGGAGAAGCAGGCTTCCCGCCGAGCAGGGAGCCCGATGTGGGGCTCGATCCCAGGGCCCTGGGATCGAG